>NC_142875.1:9105075-9256590 GCF_051225735.1 Oryctolagus cuniculus | reverse complement strand
GAAGCTGGGAGGGTAGGAAGCATCATTATGTTTTTAAAACTGTGTATATGAAATACGTGAAGTCTGTTCCCCTTAGGTAAATAAACAAAATAAAAACATGAATCAAGATCACTAGCAATGAGGGAAATGCAAATCAAAACCACAATGAGGTTTTACCTCACCCCGGTTAGAATGGCTTACATTCAGAAACCTACCAACAACAGATGCTGGAGAGGATGTGGGGAAAAAAGGGACACTAACCCACTGTTGGTGGGAATGCAAATTGGTTAAGCCACTATGGAAGTCAGTCTGGAGATTCCTCAGAAACCTGAATAAAACCCTACCATTCAACCCAGCCATCCCACTCCTTGGAATTTACCCAAAGGAAATTAAATTGGCAAACAAACAAGCTGTGTGCACCTTAATGTTTATTGCAGCTCAATTCACAATAGCTAAGACCTGGAACCAACCCAAATGTCCATCAACAGTAGACTGGATAAAGAAATTATGGGACATGTACTCTATGGAATACTATACAGCAGTCAAAAACGACGAAATCCGATCATTTGCAACAAGATGGAGGAATCTGGAAAACATCATGCTGAGTGAATTAAGCCAGTCCCAAAGGGACAAATATCATATGTTCTCCCTGATCGGCAACAACTAACTGAGCACCAAAGCGGAAACCTGTTGAAGTGAAATTGACACTATGAGAAACAGTGACCTGATCAGCTCTTGTCCTGATTGTTGATGTGCAATGTAATACTTTATCCATTTTAGTATTTTCTCTTTGTTTTGTTCTAGTACTATTGGTTGAACTCTGTGATTAACACACAATTATTCTTAGGTGTTTAAATTTTAACTGAAAAGTGATCCCTGTTAAATATAAGAGTGGGAATAAGAGAGGGAAGAGATGTACAATTTGGGACATGCTCAATCGGACTTGCCCCAAATGGTGGAGTTAGAAACGTGCCAGGGGATTCCAATACAATCCCATCAAGGTGGCATGTACCAATGCCATCTCACTAGTCCAAGTGATCAATTTCAGTTCACAATTGATCACACTGATAGGTCTAAGAGTCAAAGGGATCACACAAACAAGTCTAGTGTCTGCTAATACTAGCTGATGGAATCAAAAAGGGGGAGAACTATCCATCATGGGAAGCGGGATACACAGTAGACTCATAGAATGGCAGATGTCTTAAATAGCACTCTGGCTTCAGAATCAGTCCTTAAGGCATTCGGATCTGGCTGAAGAGCCTATGAGAGTATTTTAGGCATGGAAAGCCAAGAAACCCTGGAAAAAAAGAAAAGACCTAAATGGAAGATCTCTGCAAGTGAGATCCCAGTGGAAAGAACGGGCCATCAAAGAAGGAGGTACCTTTCTCTGAAGGGAGGAGAGAACTTCCACTTTGGCTATGACCCTGTCTGAATAAGATCAAAGTCAGCGAACTCAAAAGGCTTCCATAGCCTTGGCAACTCATGACTAGAGCTTAGGGAGATTACTGACGCCATAAACAAGAGTGTCAAATTCTTAAGTCAACAACAGGAGTCACTGTGTACTTACTTCTCGTGTGGGTTCTGTCCTTAGTGTTGTTCAATGTGAAGTAATGCTATAACTAGTACTCAAACAGTATTTTACACTTTGTGTTTCTGTGTGGGTGCAAACTGATGAAATCGTTACTTAATATACACTGAATCGATCTTGTGTATATAAAGATAATTGAAAATGAATCTTGATGTGAATGGAATGGGAGAGGGAGCGGGAGATGGGAGGGATGTGAGTGGCAGGGAAATTATGGGGGGTGGGAGCCATTGTAATCCATTAACTGTACTTTGAAAATTTATATTTACTAAATAAAAAATTTAAAAAATAATAAAAAATGACCTGAAATAAGATAAATAAATACAATTTCCGTTTAGTCACGAAATACTACTAAGAGATTTTGTATCCAAAGAAAGTGAAATTAGTGTGTCAAAGAGCCATCTGCACTCTGGTGTTCTTTGCAGTGATATTCACAGTAGTCAATGTATGAAAGCAAACCTCACGTCCATCAATAGATGAATGCATAAAGAACATGTAGAATATGTACACAATATATGGTGCCTCCAGCTTTGTGTTTTATGTTTTCTAAATGTTTCTTTAGCCATTCAAGATCTTTTATGTTTCCATACACATTTTTGGCTTTTTTTTCTATTTCTGTGAGGAACTCCATTGGAATTTTTAGATTGCGTTAAATCTGTAGATTAGTTTGTGTAGCAAGGGCATTTTAATAATATTGATTTAATCTATGAACATGGGATATCTCTCCATTCCTATTCCCTTAGTAATGCTGTATAGTTTTCAGTGTACAAGTAATTTATGTGTTACTTTTGTTGGAAATGGCATTTTTTTAAATTTCTGTTTTTGGCTAGATCTTGGTTAGTATATGAAATCACTACTTTTTTGTATACTGATTTTATATCCTACCACTTCACTAATTTTTATTATTTTTAAACCATATTTTGGTGGAGTCTTTAGAGTTTTCTTTATGTAAGACCATGTCTTCTGCAAACAAGGACATTTTAACTTCTTCCTTTACAATTTAAGCACTTTTTATTTACTTATTTTCCCTCCTAATTTCTCTGGCTAGAATTGTCAGTATTATATTTAATAGAATTGACAAGTGTTAGTGTTCAGATATTTTTTTTAACTTGAATGTAGTGATGGTTTTTAGTGTGAATGCGTATGTCAATATACACTAAATCACAAATATTGAATATACTCAGATTTTTGTTCATTGATTTTATCTCAGTGAAGGTGCTAACAAATTTGTTAAGAAATTAATTATAAGAATGAAAAAATCTGGCTAGGGGACAATCTCACCAATCTTCTGAATTCATAGGCATTATGGGATCACATTTATACACAAGTAAAGCCTTGAAATCACCGGAGTTCCTTTATCCCTTAGTTGAAACTAAGGCCCTTCTGAGAAATTCCTTTGGTCAGCATGTCAGTAAGGGCTCCAGGATACTCAGATAGAAAAATGAGATCTTGAGATACTCCAGCGGTGGAGAAAGGAGGGGCTTTGTGGTCTGAAGTTAGCAAATGTTGTTGAGGCTAATAACATAGAATCAAAAGGGTTTCTAGTATTTGGTCAACAATTAAGGACCTATCATTTTTCAGGAGACTATAATGTTCTTCCTCTTAGCTATAAGCATTTAATGTTTTCTGGTTTGATAGGGGATGCATGGACACTTCTGTGTCATGGAAGGAAATTTTGAATGTATTTTCACACTGCACGGCTTAGTAATGGTTATATCTCTTATTCTAGAGACCATAATTTAATATTAAAGTATTATTACAATATCAAAGCTAGTAGATAATGATAGCAATGATGGAAGTGCTAATGATACCAATGTTGATGATGCCAATGAAGTTATGTTAACTTTTCTATGGACCCCCAAGTAATTGGTTTTGGTATCAGGATTGTGTGGAGAATGTGTAAAAAGAAACTTACTCAAGTGGTGGTATTAGGTGCACCTGGGGACCCCGACACTGATAATACCAGTGTCTAGCACTACCTTTGAAACATGACACAGAGAATCACACCCTCTGAGGACAAATGAGGGATTGTTTCCAAGCCACGTTTCTCTCTTAATAACATAAAAGATCATATGAGTGTGATTCTCTAGTCCCTCATTTTGTCCCAATGACTTTACACTTCTTTCCTGAGCCCTTTTATCTCTCTAAATGTGTACAGTGATTTCCAAATATCTTTAGCATCTATAATCCCATTTGACCTCAACATCTGTGCAGTTTTTAATCAAATTGTAATTCAAACTCAGAATTCTTTCCACTTTACCATGGGAGCATCCTCCAGTTTGGATTGGCAAACTGCTACATATTTTGCTTAGATCTGGATTGGACAGTTAGTTACCTTAAAATTCTTCACATCTCTATGTTTTGATTTTTTTCTTATTCAAAAGTATAATTCTAGAGTTCTGTATACACATATATGAAAACTTAGTGAACTGAGATACAGTGTTTTGGGTTGAAACTGAATCTCTTCACCATAATTCATATATATTTCAATGGTGCATCTGTTGTAAATTAAATGATATATTTTTAAGAATGAAGAAAAATCAAAATAATTTCCTTTCAAGGAATTAAAATATTACCAACTGAACTTTTTGACCTAGTCTTAAACCAACCTTAGCCCCATTCATTCTACTTTTCATTTTATGAACACTCTAGAGATTGTAACTCTCCCAACCAGTGCAGAGATAGGGGGTCCCAAGGGTTCCTTTGGACACCTTCTCATGCTTTGGAAGCATGATTCATGTTGCTAAACTTCAAATTGTTGTTTCATCATATGCCTCGCAAAACATTACCTTATCCTGTGACTCACTATTGTCCGTTGGAGGTTACCTCAGATTTAAATTATTTCATGCTGGCAGTGTGTGCAAGAGGCTCTGACTTTGGTAATTTTTCTCAATTTGCTCAAGCAGTTTATAAAGGTCCAGATGGAAATGAACATATTGAACACTTAAAAATAAATCTTTGTATTGTTTATGCAGGAAGTAAGACTCACTTCTTATTACACAGAGAAGGTTGTTTCCCTTCCTATTAGAAGTTCCAAATGAAATAAAATCTTGGACCTCTGCATTTCCCTGCAGTAGTTAAGCTGATACAGCAGATACTTTGGTTTTAATTATTTATGGATGAACCATGTGCAATGCCTGCCAAAGGTAGCAAAGGGAAAATAATGGCTAGAACTACACAGCTGACCTTGAATCCAGCTCTGATTGAAATTAATTACCCAGAGTCTTAAAATCTCAGCTTCATACATTGTTGTTAATGTCCTTCTCTTGTGATAATGAATAGTCCCATTGTCTTACCACAATCTTTGCTTATTTATTTCACAGTATTTTGTACATCTGATCTTTACAGTGAAAACAGTATTAATTGACTTGGTTTTTTTCTGATTTCTGCATATTGTATTGCCCTAAAGTCCAGCCCTTGACATTCCATTAAGACCAACTGTTATTTTATGGAATAATTGTAAAAATTAGCTCAACGTTGGGCTGACCTTTAAGACATTTCTCTATTCAGAAGGTACAGACAGATTGTCTCTTATCATTTTTTGTTCCCATGTTATAAATATATATACATTTGATGTGAGCAACTGCATAAGGAAAATTATTGTTCTTGTACATTATAATTAGTTGTCAGTCTTCCAAGGAGAGAGTGTTTGGTGAGTACAGGGATGGTGCTAACTCATGAATATATAATTCATTCTCTACAAATACTGGCTTTGAAGGTGCAATGATTTCTTCTATTAATTTTAAAGGCTTACTTAGCTTTTATATACTTGAATTTCAACAACGATGTTGCCTCCAGCATTCCAGGTGCTGCTCCCCACAGTCACTGGATCAGTGCATGCTTGGGATCGTATCATTGGTGGCTTGGGGCAAAGGTTCCATGATAGGAAACTTCACTGACAGAAAAACGAAAGCTGCCACACTGGAATGCTGAGAGAATTCATTTATAATAAACAGTAATTAAACAGGGATTATTAGGGTGGCACATTTACGATGTGAAAGTAGAAATTGTGTCAACACCTTATAAAGCCCAGAAAGTAATTCAACTGAAACATTTGCTCTGGGCTGAAGAACAAGGCTCTGTTTTAGGAAGAAGTAGGTTTGTTGCTTGTTGTATTGAAAAGCTCTTCATAACAGTCTTTGGTTTCAGGCAATAAGCACAGCTTTTCCAAGGTTTAATATCATATATGAGTACTATGGCGTCAAAGAGCCTGTTCATTATCAAACCTTTCTCAAAACCAGCACAGTTTTCTTTGTAAGCTATAATTAAAATATGCATACTATGCATACTAACTTAATTCCTGTTTTGTGCATACAAATTTCATGTGAGATGACTGAACTTAATAATCATTGTTGGGAAGTTCATATCTCTTTTTTGCCTTTTTCATCTATCATGGCCTTTTGCTTCATTTTTCTGCCTCCTGGCCTCACCTATCATTGGAGCTGATTGCCTCTACCTCAGACAAAAAAATTAAGCGTTCCCTGATGCTTAATATTTGTTTAACCACTCCCATTCTTTTCCTGGAGAACTTCATTGAAACTCAGCTCTTCTATATTTTAGCTTCTCAGAGTTGACTTGATGAATGACTGTCTTCTGATTTATTAATGGACAAAGGTATAAAGAAAGCATGCTTTTCAATATATCAACATTTATCTGAATTTGTGGAAATATTTCTTTTAAATAAAATGAATCTCTTTAATTGCAATTACAACAGGGTAAGAAAAGGAGACCAACAAAATGATTACTAAGTACAGTGTGCTTGGAAGGATATGTCAGATACACTTGTTTGCTTCTTTCATACTATGCTTTCTAATTGGACATTTTATAATACTGATATATTAGACTTAACGTATAAGGATAAAATAAGATTCATTTGTGAATGACTTCAGACAAGAAAAGGGATAGGTGAAAGACAGAAGGGTGTAACAGAGAGGGCAATATATCTGTCAAAGCCCCAACACCCATTTTCTTGATTTTATTTTGAATTTAAAGAATATTTCCCTCTCTTACTGTTAAAACACTGCCTACTTAAGAGAACTATTAATCACATAAAGGTCAAATTTCCCCTTAGTTCATATTCATATATCCTTTCTATATTCAAGTAACTCTGTAGTAGTGATACAGAGATGAATAAGAAAGAGAATCAATCTTCAAAAAGTCTGTAGAAAGACAAGCAAGTACCGCTGGATTTGTTATTCCAAAATTCCATATTATGCCTTATTAAATAAATAATATTTAAGTAGCTTTAACTATAATTTAATTAGACATTCATCCTAAAGAAATGTCTTACGCGCAGATAATCCTTGATGATTGTTGGCACTTAGTTTCTCTCTGATGTTTCCTTGATACAAATTTTTTCCTATAAGAGAAAAAATTCCACAGGAGCCAAAAGGCTGATTCATGCAGAGAGAAGATGTAAGCCGGTCCTTCTTGCCATCTCCTGAACAGTGCATTTATGCTTCAATGTCCACCGAATGGCTATTTCGTCTGGTAAAAGCCAGCTGGGCCTGCCTGAAAACAGAAATGTTGATCGGCAGATGTATTTATGGGGGATGGAGATTTAATGTTTGTCTAATTTTTTTGGAAAAACTAGTATGTGGTGCATAGAGGCCTATTGTGGGAAAATGGATAGGCTTGCTATCAGATGCTCCCCCAAGAAAAAGTGCAAAGGAAGCAAAGAACAGAATAGCACATCAATAGCAAAGGAGGATATGTGAGGGAACAGGTGCATAAACATTTTGAAATATTTGGAAACATTGAGAATGAAGAGCTTGGTCAAGGTAACTTAAAAGGCTAAATAGACTTTGTAATTGAAGGACCCCTTGCCTTTTGCTTTCTCTATTAACTTAAGTACTATTTGTGGTACACACAGCAATGTTCCTAGGATCTGTCTTCAAATTAATATTGAAGGTCAAAAAATTTCATATTCACTTACAAATATTAAAATTTTCCCTATAATAGTCTTTCTAAGTAGATTCTGTCTGTGATGCCCAGACAAATGCATTTGCTAGGATTCTTAGTTGGATTCTTAACAAAGATAAACAGGATTCTGACATCATTCCTTGTCAGCTGTTTTACAGATAATATTCGTCAGGATTCCTAATGATAAAGGAATCTTTAACACAATACTTACACATGTGCATTGTTTATTTATGAGAGTGTAACTCACAGTGTAGTGTGGTGAAAATTGCCTAAATTTGAAAGTCAGATAGATCAACACTCAAATCCAAATTCAGTAAGTCACTAACTATATAACCTTCATTGCCTGCCATAATAGACACACTTGTGATATTTCCATTCCGTTTTTCCTTGGCAAGCTAAGAATAATTGCATGACTTCCTTCTTCGTGATGCTAGATTGCTTGCTCCTGCAATTTACCTGAACCACTGTTTACATACACTTCTTGCCCTGAAAATTGCCGTCAGCAAATTAATTCCGTTACTGTTCAGAATAAATATTCAGGTAAGTTCTACTGTGTCAATTTCATAATTTACCAGAAAACTCAAAGGGATTAACTAAGATTGCCCTTGAGTATGCTGTATTGCTATCAAAACTCAGAATCAACAACTTTATTACTTTAAGAAGCAATGCCCACCTGCTGGGTAAAGAGAAAAAAGAAGAGAGCAATTTATTCGCACATAAGTAATCTTTTCCTTTACTAAAAATCTGTTATTACTAGCAATTCCCTTAGTATAGTCCATATTCTTCATTACATCATTCTCATGCTTACAAAAATTTTATTGGGTTTTACTTCACTGTTTATTGGCTTTCAATACTTAAATGTTTCTGAACAACACTTCAGGAAACTGGTATATATTAATAAAGTACAAAATACTAAGATAATGTAAAATAAATGCTTTTTCAGTGACATCATTTTAAGCATTATACACACACACACACACACACACACACACTTGAGTTACAGATAAAGTATAAAAGGAAGTTGAGTGCTATCAACTAACAACCAGACATATATATTTTTATGTGTGAATCTTCTTGCTACAGGCCTAGATTTCCCAAACAACAAATAAAAATAAGGAGTCGAGACCATATAAAAAATTGAAAAACTCCTGAGTAGTTTTACAATGTAAATTAAATAAAAGATGATTAATATTTGTTCAACCTCCATTCATAATTAAAAGTTCATCTATTGTGTTTATGAGCCTGAAGAAGGAAATCCATTTAACCATAAGATTCCTTGTTCTAATTGAACTACATTGCTTTTTAAGATTATCATTCTTTAACATACTAGCATTCATGATTTTATTCAGAATACAATATCAAATCTATAGCTGTCTCTCCCCTCTTATAATTTCAGTACTTTAAAAAATTACATTCTACTTGATGTGGCCATTGGGGCAACAGCATATTACTATAGCATGATTCGAATTCTGAAGAAATTATCATGGTTGTTAGGAAGAGCATTGATTTCTCAGTTGTCTGATCTAAAATACAGCATCCTCTGAAAGGACAATATACAATTAAATATCAAGTTAGTCATGTATCCATTCACTCATCCATCCATCCAACCATCCTTCAACACACTTTTTCCATGGATCTCTCTCTATGACAATAGTCTATTGAGTGACTACTGCATGTTGGAAAATGAGCCAAGGACTGACTTTATAAAGATGCATAAAATAAAGTCCCTAATTTTAACTTGCTTGGGATTTATGAAAAAGGGTAGGCATGCTTACACCTAAAACATGCCTAAATAATACTAAAAAATACTAAATACTGAGGTCCAAGTCCTATCTCTTGTCTTAATATCTATGTGGTTCTGGACAAGTTACATAATTTGGGAGGCAGCACTGTAGCACAGAGGGTTATGCCATTGCCTGTAATGTCAGTATCCCATACAGTGCTAGTTCTAGTCTTGGCTACTTCACTTCCAATCCAGCTCCCTGCTACTACGCCTGGGGAAGCAGCTGAAGATGGCCCAAGTACCCACATGGGAGACCTGGATAAAGCTTCTTGTTCCTGGCTTTGGTCTGGCTCAGCCTTGGTCATTGGGGAATGAACTAATGGATAGAAGATCTCTCTCTCCCTCTCCACCTCTCTCTCTCTCCCCCTCTCTCCCCCTCTCCCTCTCCCATTCTCTCTCTAACTCTGCCTTTCATAGAAATAAAGAAATCTTTAAAAAAGATGCATAATTTTCCTGAGCCCCAATCTCCTCATTTATAGTGCCACAGAGAAGTACGATGTTCTTGAGAAAAACCTTAGAAACAGCAAATAAATGTATTAGTTCTTTGGGGCTAAATATGTAAGAAACCAGAAAGCAACAGAACTGTTGATTTATTAAAGGGATTTTGAAGTTAACTGATAACTGTAGGGGATGAAGGAGTACAGGACAGAGGGTTATAATACACAAAACTTGGGCTCATCTTTCTGAGCGAAAGGATAATTTAAACAAAGGCTGTTTGAAATGGCTGAACCGCAGGGTATATTGTGGCAGTGGGAATGGGGGTGGCTGGATCACAGAGGAATTTGTTAACATACTGAGACATTTGGACTTGAGCTTGAATACCAGCATTTCTCAGACTTAGGTAACATATGGATGGATGCCTTTTAAGGAAGAATAGCTCTTATGACTTCCATTGTTCACTACAATTATTTTTATCATATTCTTACATATGTATACATAAAAACCAAAGCAGAAATTTCTTACACCGAAAGTTATTATATAACCAAAACTAAATTTCTAAGTTAAAACAAATAGAACTATAAAAGCATATGGTTTGAAGTTGGAAGAATGTTGCTTTTTTTTTTTAATTAAAACACTGTTTTGAGTGAATATGATCTTGGCTGCTTTGGTGCAGGTTGTTTGATGTTGGTATGCCCATGCCAACACTAATATGTACCATGTTATGGCTTAATTATCTCAGCACATTTCTCTGTTTAAATCATAAGGAAATCTTTCTTTGTTTATACACCACAGAAAGATGATATTTTGATTTAAGACATTAAGTTCCCCTATATTCTTTTTGTATCTTAGTCACAGCAATGAACTTATTGCTGCTGGTTGATAATGTGACAGTTAATCCCAAAAGCAACGCAGATGCTGAATCCTTGTGGCACTGCTCGGTCATTGTTATCATCTGGAATATGCTTATATTTAAGCTTTTGATTCTCATTGGAAATGAACTATTTGTAATTGCATAAAGAAGCCCAGGACCCCTGAAACTATGGCCATAGAAATACCTCTTAGAAATATTGCCAGAGATAACAGAGCAAGCACCGAAGAGCTGAAAACAAATGAGAAATGTGAAAGAGATTTTTTTTTAACGATGAGTCTGTGAACATTTAGAAAACTTAAAGCATGCTAGAAAAAGATGAAAAATTTATAGTAGTCATGGGAATCTGGAGGAAAATACATATTTCAGATAAGGGTATATTTGACAGAATTTGGTCTCAGACTTGATGTAGGAGGTAAAAGAAATTGAAAACTCAAAGATTATTCTCATATTTCTAACGTGGTTGCCTGGGTGGTAAGGGATGCCATTGGCAAATGGAGAGAATGTTGCAGACATAGCAGGCAGTGGGTGGAAAACAATGAGATTGGGTTTGGATAGATTCCATTTGAAATGCAACAGCTGTGATGGAGTAGACAATCAGAAACATGAGCCTGGAGCTTAGGGGAAGAAACTAGGCTGTGGATAGCGGAGAGCAGAGCTGTGGTTGTTGTGGCTTTGAACTTGTATGAGACTCCTACACTGAGAGCATCAGGCATTAGAAAAAATCCAAATACGGTCTCCAGTGGGTAGAGACACTTCACCATGGGCAGATGGAGGAAAAGCTTTGAGAGGAGGTTGTTGAAGGCCAGAGAGATGAGAAGACAAAGGAGAGCAGGGTGTCACTGAAGTTACTGAAATGTCTTACCTGAATCACTGCAGCTGCCTAATAAATTATCCATCCTGCTTCGAGTGTTGCTGTCCTCAAATCCGTTTACCTCTCTGATGCCACAGAGTCGACTGTTTTTCTCCTTTGTAATCTAATGTTTATTGGCTATTCATGCTTTTCTACTTGTATTTAACTTGTGGTCCTCTACAAGTGATGAGTTTTCAGCTATGTATATGTTGGAAAACATAGTTTTAATAGGGATTACTTAGCATATTTGCAATGCAAGACTCTCAATAGAACCATGGTTCCTTGACTCATACATGCTTTCAATTTTTGAGTGCCTTAAGTCACAGCCCTAAACCCTCTTCTTAATTCTCTTCCCTGATGATCAATACACTGGTAATTTTCTTTCTATCTATCTATCTATCTATCTATCTATCTATCTATCTATCATCTATCTATCATCCATCATCCTTAGTTCTAAAGGTTATATTCAGCTACCTATTTTCACTCTCTACTTGGTCTCATATTGATTATTGCAATTCTGAATTTCCTTATTCCCCAAACTGGTTTATTGCTAACTAGGAACATCTGAGTAAGACAAATATTTGAAAATAATGTTTGATCACCCCCAATGTTAAAACATCAGCTAATTCTTAACAATATATCCTTAATCTAAAAATTTCTTTCCTCCTAGTCCCCATTATCTATCATCTAGATTCTATATTAGCCAGGAGATAGATGATAGATAGATGATAGATAGATAGATAGATAGATAGATAGATAGATATAATATGGAATTTCTCATACAATAATAGATGCTGACAAGTCCCAAGATCTTTAGTTGCCAAACTGGAGACTTGGGAGAGTTTTTGGTATGGTTCTAGTCTATGTCAAAAAGTCTGAGAACAAGGAGAGTTGATGGTATAATTTGCAGTGAGTCTGAGTCCAAAGGCAGGAAAAGATCAATGTCTGTTCTTGAAAACAGTCAGGCAGAGAGTTAATTCACCCTTCCTCTGAATGTTGTTCTATCCAGGCTTTCAATGGATGGGATGAAACCAACCTTCATGGGGGAAATGCACTCTGCTTTGTCTACTGATCCAAATGTTCATGTAATCCAGAAATATCCACATAGACATACGCAGAAATATGCTGAATCAAATATCCTGTGGCCACATAAATTTGACATATAAATTTAACTATTACAGATGTTCCTCCATTCCACAGTTTTCAGTGCTTTGTGACCTAGTGTTCACACAGTTATTTGAATGATATTCTAAAATGAATTCAGATCATATCATTCTTCTCCCTGCAACTCTCTAATAACTTCCCAGGGCCTAATAATAAAATTCAGACTCCTTACCACAATGCCTAGGACCCTACAAGAAAGTTCTGACATCATTGGATGTCTTGCTGCTCATTGTAGTCTAGTTACATTGGCCTCCTCTGTTTTCTGCTGTGAGGTTACCACTTGTATGTTTCTTAAGTAGGCAAAGCATTCTGCTGTCCTTGGGCCTTCAACTAGTTCTTTCCTTCTATCTCTTCTCTTAGTTTTGCACAACTAGCTTCTCCAAGCTCAGCTGAAATATCATCTCCTTGGATACAGCTTCCTACAACCATAACCATAGCTGGAGCATCATTCTGGTCTTAGTCTAGTAGTCATTCAGTTATGCCAATTTATAATTCTATGCATTCTGGCAGGATACAGGAAGGAATGTCCCCCCAAGCTGGGGAGTCTGGAGAGCAATGGACGCGTATGGACAATGTTGCCTAAGTACTTCTTAACAATGTGGCTAATTATCAATCATTTCTGAGTCTCTGTCTTCTCACTGAAAATGAGGAAATTATTATTTCACAGCTGTAGTGAGAATTAAGTGGATACAAACACGAAAAACATGTACCATGCTCAAATCCTAACACATAATAAAAGTTTAATCCTTTTCCAACACCTACATAGCTACTCCTTTGCTCTTTTTACTGGGGAACTGTCAGGAGTAGGGTATGGTAGATAACACAAGGGCCATAGCTGATATCTTGGCTCGGTCCCATTCTCTGATTTCTTATAAGTATAAACATTAACATCAGTTTAGGCAATTGGCTTTGCAGGTAAGGTGTATGATTTCCATATTGAATACCTGTATTCAATTCCCAGCATAGGTTCCTGACTTCAACTTCCTGCTAATGTAGACCTGCTTGGCAATGGTGACAGTGGTTGGATCCCTGACGTTCATGTGGGAGAGACATGGATTGTGTTCTCAGTCCTGTCTTTGAACTTGGCCTGACCCTAGTCATTGCAGGTTTGTGGAGAGTGGGTAGGCAGATAGGAGTTCTCGCTCTCTCTGTTTCTCTATTCCTTTCTGCTTCTCAGATTGAAAAAAGAAAGAAAAGAAAAAATAACTGAATATCCTGGGGAATTGGCCATTGAGGCAATGAGGATGTTTTGAAAAACATTCAGTGTGCACAGTGTTCTGTTGATAACCTCTGCCAACACCTGGCAGAAGACCCCAACAGTAATGCATCTGGAACTACGAGAGAAAATATTAGAGGGATCTTTGCCAGGAGTTCTCCTTCAGGTTCCACAGAGGACTGTTGTGCTGTCCCTTGGATTTGCTGTGTCCTGACTTTGTAGTTATGTAAGCATGACCCTAAACCACCAGAAACTCTGCTTTTAGACTGACTAGGTCTAATTGGACCACTATTTGCAAATGCTAAACCAAATTACAAACCTGTGGGTTAAATCTGGCCACAATCCTGATTATGTAAACAAAATGTTATTGGAAAACAGCCACATTCATTCATTTACATATTGTCTAAAGCTGCTCTCACACTCTGAGGGCAGAGTTGAGTAGTTGCAACAGACACCATATGGTTTGCAAAGCTGTAACTATTTACTATTTGGTCCTTTACAGTAACACTTCCCAGACCATGTGTTATTACATACACAACCCTTTGTATTGCCCTCTTTTAAACAACAAACCATGTGTTGAGTACTTACTGGATGTCAGTTCCTACTTCCCTGTCATCCAGAGTAGAGCAGGGAATCAAGACAACTCCTATCCTCAAAGAGCGCACAGTCTATCTCAATAACTCCCAGGAAATGAATGGAGATAAACTTCTCTTACTCACCCTCTATTACTGGTCTCCACTCAGAGAATACCATTGAGGAAAGTAGCAATAAACAGAAATGTGTTTCATACACAAGTCCTCCAAATCTCCACTTAAAATTTGCCCTAATTCATGTTCCCCTGGCAGAGAAGTTTCCATGGTAGGAATAACTCTTGCAAAGAGCAAGAGTACCCTCTCCTTCCCTTGCCCTAGATTCTTGACTTCAGCATGACTGTTAAGTCTGCGGGCTAAGTTAGACTTTGAAATTTCAAAGACTTTTCTCATTTAAGACAATTTGCTCATTAAAATTAAAAAGTTTCTTCTTTCCATGAAACCTTTCATGTTTGATTATAAAGTCTCTAAGTTATATCGAGCATCAAGTGTTGCTTATAAACTTGGAAATATGTAAAGTGTTCTCTATTTTGTTCAGCTATAGGGGTAGAATACTGGAGCTTCCAAGCAGCAAAAAATAGTAATTGGAATGTGGTTGCACTGGCAGCAGGGTTCAAACAAAGCTTTTTCCCCAGCTAGCAGGATGTGCATGAATGTAAATTATCATGCAAATGGAGCTCAGGTTACAGAGTATGTTTGTTCCTTTATTTACACCAAAAAGACACAGCAGAAGAGGCAGGGGTTGATGGATCAACTCAGCCTCAACAAAATGATAAATTTGTTTGCTTTAAAATAATTCAATCTATGACAATAAAAAGCAAAAAATAAACAATGTTATGATATCTTGCTGTTTTTAAACTGCTTACCATGAATCTCTACATCTTAAGTTGAAAGGCACAAGAATTTAAGAGTTTCTTTTTTATTTGATTTAAATCATCATTACCCAATTTATTTATGAATATAATTTTAATGCAAAATAAAATAACAAGAGAATTTAATACTGTTATATGTGAAAAGTAGTGCATTTGATAACTATGCCCAGTTGTTAATTAAATATGTGAAATGAGAGGGCTTTCAAGAATTAAATATATGATGATATTGGAACCAAACCCCTAAACAATTCCTTGAATGCATATGCTAGAACATCAGGCCCTAGTCTCTCATCGTCTCCCAACCTCTCTCCCTCAGGTTTAAAATTAACTCACTGAATTGAGGGAATGGTGCAACTGGCCTTGAACTCACAAGGTCATTTATTTCCCTTATGGGTGCCATCTTGATGTTGGGTCTTGTCTCAAAAGGTTTGTTTTTCAGGAACTTTGCCACTTGCATGTAGCCCCCAGAGTGACTAAAGCCTCCTTTGCCATCATCCAAATTCCTTAAAGGGGGTCTCTATTGAGGTGCCCCAGGTTGAGCTACTGCTTGTGACACCAGCATCCCATATTGGAGTGCTGGTTCGAGTCTTGGCTTCTCTGCTTCCTATCCAGCTTCCTGGCAGCATGCCTGGGAAGGCACGGGAAGTGACCGAAGTGCTTGGGTCCTTGCCAGCCACATGGAGGTCAGGATGGAGTTCTTGGTTCCTGGTTCCAGCCTGGCCCACATCTGGCTGTTAGGGCCATTTTAGGAGTAAACCAGCAGATGGAAGATTTCTCTCTGTCTCTCCCTCTCTGTCACTCTGCCTTTCAAATAAATTAATTAATTAACAAATAAATAAATTCTCTCTGTTTTTGCTGAACAAAGGAAGGTCACGAGCACCACTGACCAACCAAGGACTTGGAGCTGAGCTGAAATGCACCTCTTAACCCCAACTGCAATTTATAAAACATTCACACTGGGGCCAGCATGGTGATGTAGGGGGTGGAGCCTCCAACTGTGTCATTTTCATCCCATACGGGCTCCAGGGAGTCCCAGCTGATCCATATCTGACCCCTACTAACGAACTGGGAAAAGCAGTGGAAGAAGGCCCAAGTGTTTGAGCCCCTGCACTCACATGTGGGATCTGGAGGAAGCTCCTGGCTCCTGGCCTTGGCCTGGCCCAGCGCTGGTTATTGCGGCTATCCAAGGAGTGGACCAGCAGACAGAAAATCTCATTTTCTCTTTCTCCTTATCTCTAAGTCAGATTTTCAAATATATAAATAAATCTTAAAAAAGAACCTTCACCCCAAGCCCCTCACAGAACCCAGGAATTAAGATTTAGCTATTGGGCTCCTTGCTCTCTGTTTGCAATAATACTGACTTTCTTTCACCACCCTAGTGTTAGTAATTAGTTTGCTCCATGTGTGTGGACACAAACTTCTGGCCTTTATAAAAATTCCTCCAACAAGTTTTGGGGATGTTCTACATTTGATCTTAGCCAAAAGGCTAAGAAGTGATAGGGAGTGTTCTGTATTAATATATAATTCTACTCACTTACTTTTAATGGTGCATTATTTGTTTTCTTTCCTTTACTAAATTTAGAGATTTCTTATTTTCATTTTCACGTTGAAATATTTTATTGTTTACTTTTATTATTCAAATTTCTTATGTATTACAAAGACTTAAATGAACTTAAGTGTCCGTTTTTGCTCAAATGTTTTATGATCAAGGAAAAGCATTCA
Source organism: Oryctolagus cuniculus (assembly GCF_051225735.1). Lineage (NCBI taxonomy): Eukaryota > Metazoa > Chordata > Mammalia > Lagomorpha > Leporidae > Oryctolagus > Oryctolagus cuniculus. The sequence continues at coordinate 9,239,595 of NC_142875.1, read as the reverse complement.
ATTTGACAGAAATTATTACACAGGAGATAGGGCAAAGGTGGTAGAGTGAAAGTCACTCCTTCTACCTTTGAGTCTTGTGTAGACACTGCATCATCTACTGACTTTGACCTCTCTGATCTCAGATGTTCTTCACTTTCCCTCTCAAGGTTTGCACTGTTCCAACAAGTGACTTACGACTCAGCATCTCTGATTTTCAGTCAAGGGTCCTGTCGGCTACACTGACCTCATCTCACCTGGTGAGAAGTCACAGAACACACAAGGATCTTGGGAATGTTGTGCTGGCTGTGAGAGCAGCCCTCCTGCTCCCTTCTCCCCAGGGCACATCTTCCTTTAGGCATTCGTGCATGCCTTTGAGGCCCACCATACTCATTGACGCAATCACTTTGACACAGAGAAATTTTCTCTCTTGCCCCCTTTCTGCTAATATATCAATTTTCTATTTCTTCCCTGCACTTTTACCTGAGGGCTGACAACTGTGGTGAAGCCAACAACAATTATGACGATAGTGCCTATCATCCCTGACACAGTGACAAATCATGGACATTCATAAAGTTCTCTTAACCTCATAATCTCTGGGTAAGGTGGGCATTACTAGACCAATTTAGAGTTAGTGAAGCTGAGGCTTAGTAAACTGTTTTTTCAAACTTCCTGGTGAGGCTCTTCAGAGTCTCAGTCTAGCTCAATTCTGGGCTCATATCTTTGTGCTGTGCTACACTGTCTCATTTTCCTACTTCATCCTCTTCCTTTGACACTTTCGTGCACATTGAGTTTTTAACCCTGAATTCTGTATGCATTCCTCTGGCTTGGAGAAATCTCAGCGCTCCAATCTTCATCATCTCTCCTTCTTTTCTTTAAGTCTCTGCCCCAGCCCACAGAGAGCTGAATTCTTATCTGCTTTTCTCCCCACTTCCCCCCATCCTTCCCCGCTTCCTTCCTTCTTTCATTCTTTCTTTTTGTTAGAGAAAGAGAGCAAGAGAGAGAGAGAAAGAGAGAGTCTTTCATTTGCTGGTTCACTCTTCAAATGCTCCAATGGCTGGGGCTGCACCAGGCCAAAACCTGGAGCCTGAAGCTCAACAGTTGTCCCCATGTGTGATGGGGGCTCAACTTTTTGAGCGATTGCCTGCTGCCCTCTGAGGTGCTCAGTGACGTGAAGCAGGAATCAGGAGTAGAACCAAGACGAAGGATCCAGGGACTCCAATATGCAATGTGGACATCCTAACTGGTGGCTTAACATCCAGGCCAAGCACTGAGCACTAACTGTGGTTTTCTTTAATCTTCATACTCTTTGCTTCTCTGATGTCAACCTGTTTTGTTGGAAGTTCCTGAAGTTTCATTCTGTCTAAGTTGTTTTCTCTTCCTTTTCTACTTTTCTTCTTTTCTATTTTACTGTGCTTGAGTTGTTTACATCCATTTCTGTTATCCTCAAATATGAGTACAATATCTCATTTTATAGATGAGGAGACACTTTTATAAAATGACTAAGAAATGTCCTTAAGTTCTCATAGCTGGTGTTAAAATTGGTGGAGCTGAGTTTAATCTTGTTCATGAAGTTTCTACATCATCACACTGGTTAAAAAAAAGAATTATGCTTATTATTTTGTCTGGCATCATGACACATTGAGGGTATTTCAAGCAAATTATGTTGGAGGCAATTAGGTTTGGTTTGGTTTGGTGATTTCATTGGGAGAGATGAAGAATGAATCTGGGACTCCAAAGCCAATAAGGAGGTGATGCAAAACTGCTGGAGTGTTCCTCCAAACACAGCTGTCTTAATGTGTGCAGTGTCTGGGGGTCTACTGCTGTGTCCTCCAGCAGAGCCTTCCGACTGTTATTAGCAATCAACTCCCTAACTTTCTCTCAAAGTAGTGGATAATGGATCTTTTCCTTTAAACTTCTCTTGATGCAGGCCTGATCATAAAATGCAGTCCAAATGAAAAAGGGAAGGGTGAGGCAGTTAATGTTAATCTTAACATTAATTTGTCTGATAACAAACTTCCAATTTACTTAAAAAAGCAAGGGAGTGGGGAGGAAAGGATCCGTATGTTCTTAGAATTGTATCTCTGAAATATATGAATTCTGTTCCTTTATATTATTAAAAAATACCAAAGAAAATCAGGTTAGGACAAGATCATGCTCAGCCAGAAAGTTTGTTGGTTTTTCACTCTATTCTCTGGTTCACCTGGCAGTGAGCAATTTTGTCTAGGTGGGGGAGCGAGGGGCAGGAGGAAAAGTGCTTTGTCCTCTCTTTCTATAAATTTAAGGCTGTTTCCTCTTGTCCTTTCTCAGGGGTAAGCTTATATTTCCATTTTAAATATGAGCTCCCAAAGGACATTGCCCATGCCATTGTTACTTAACTACATGCTCTTTTCTTCAGTGCGATGCTGTGCTCACGTAACTGATCTATGGTCACAGGAAGAAAATGACGAAAACTGCATTCCAGTGACCATGCACTAATATTTTATAGGCCACTGTAATGAAAGGTTTGATCACTAGTGTAAATCATACCTGGAACATACATAACCTGAGGTCTGTATTGACAATGCTGTGAGTATATCATGTAACACTAGGCGTTTGATCTGAACTCCCCTAATTGGGGTTTTGTGATAATTAACCAGAGCAGCAAAACATTTACCTCTGAAATGAGGACATTTATAGCCAAGAAATTGATAGTATAAACCAAGGCACAGGGGCATGTTTCACTTCTTTGTGCAGCTTTATAGAAGTAGATTATACTGTTGTAAATCCATGCTAATGACCACATACGTATTTTAAAACAAGGAAAAGTTCAGCCTGAATTTGAATTCTAAAGTCACAGTATTTATAATACATGAAAGCAATTAAAATGTACTTCTTTGTTAGTTACTGGTTATGAAAACACTCATGTAAATTCACTTTGCTGTGATTTTGTGCAAATTAGTGAGATTGTACATCTTTTAGTTTTTGTCCCTCCTTTCCTTTCTTCTTTTGTGTCTGTATGATGCTTTCTTTTTCTCTTCTTTTCTTTCTTATATAAATGAATTTCAACTAGCCATTTTAGTATACTAGACAATTTCTTTTTGCAAATCTTTGAAACTGGATGCTGGATCAGTTTGAGCCCATGTATTCATGTATGGATCATCTTGGAGAGAGAATAGTTTCACTTTTTCCCTTTTCCTATGCATTCTCTATAGAAAGCACAATTCATTTTGGTTTCCTGTCATAGCTCAGTGGAAGACACCTTTTTCTCTGGTTTAGGGATTTTTATTCTCCAAACCCTGGGGGGTTAAAAACTTACCTTCACTGATTAACCAAGAAATGAGTAACTGTGTGCCTGGAGAGAGGTGGTGGTAGAGTTATGTACATGTTAAATGAATTCTGATTTTATGAAATTCATTTGCATAATTGGAAGAATGTGTATGCATTGCATAAAATACTTCTTTAGGGTATGTTGCTAATCTTCATAATTTCTACAATTTTGTTTCTATGAATGTCTAATAGATTTTCTCTGTTTTCTTCTCTCCCCTCCCCCACAGATTTTAATGGGTGGTTCTAATTCATTTGTGCTAAATTAAGCCTCAGAAGATAAAAATAGCTTTCTCAGCAAAGAATGGTCTTCCTTCCAGGAAAATGCTGTTTGCCTTCCTGCTTGTACCAGCGACCTCCCTATTGGGCACCATTGGACGAAGGTCAGCCCAGCTGGCAAGTGCATTTAGTTGACTGATGAGGGCCAGGCATCCTGGAATGCTCCTGTGGCAGAGCGCTTAATGAGGCTGGAGTGTGTTAGTAACAGAGCGTGTGACTAACTATCTATTCTTCCCTCTCTACACTTTCCTAACTACAGCATTGTTGTCTAGTTAGACATAGAAGACAACTCTATACAACAGAAAACTAAAGGAAATTAGGCCAAATGCAGGCAGCAGAAGCAAACATGGAACTGACAAATAGCTGGCGTTGACTGACATCCACCAAGGAGGCTCTGGACTCATGATTCTCTGTGTCAGACCACAAATCTGCTTTTCAGTCTTGGTCTCACCCACACCCTTCTGAGAAAGCCCCCAGGGAGCCAAATACAGCTGTTTTCTTTCCTTAGTCATACAGCACGCTTCACCTGAATACGACACAAATACTTCTGGCTCTGTATTCTGATTAAAGAAATGCTCATAGGTATTTAAGAAAATTTCACACACACACACACACACACAAAACAGTCTAAATGGGAGTGTGGACAGAGCATAGGCATCAGAGTTGGGAAAGATTAGCCTGGCTTATCCCTCTATCATCTGCTGGCACTAGGGCAAGGAGCGTCATTGGCTCTCCTTTCAGGATTCATGTGATACGATTGTTAATAGTAGTCACAACAAACACAAACCCAGCAACAATCAACAAACAACTAAAGAATAATGACTGCTGGAGTATGCTGTTCATTTGTCTCCTTTCCAGTTCTCAGGAAGTCTGCAGGATAATGCTGTTGTTGCCATTTTACCTACAAATAATAAGTCTCAATAACTTGCCCAAGACCTCCCAGAGTTTGTCTTTAGTGTTTGTTGAAATGGCTAAAAGCAACAAACAAGTGTGTAACTCTGAAAGAGAAAGTGGGAGACGCCGGCCAGTTTTCAATTCTTCCCTAGTGTTTTGCTTCCCCACAGCTTCTGAACAGCATCCAAGTTTGCTGAAGAAATAATTCTACTTTGCATTTTATGTCCCTTCTTACACTTTTCCCCCCTGGTAAGGAAATAATATGCAGACAGTCTTTGCAGTTAAAGTTTTCATCTCCAATTATCACCTCTAGGCCCATGGCACTGATCAGAGAATCAGCGGTTTCCAAGACTTATTTTCAAGAGAACTATGTTGTCTTGCATACTTCCATGAGAACTGTGTGTTGTAGTCATGGGACCTATTAGCAGCAGACCAAATGAAATTTAGCTGAGAAGGAATCCATTTCCTAATACCCACAGCCAAGTTAAGACAACTACAGGCCTCCTGAGACTCTGCAATTTCAACAGTACTTTTCTAAGATGTCTAGAAGCCTAGAATCACCTAGGATAGGTTTCAAAATACATATTCTAGGCTCCTTCCCTAGACCTACTCCGTCAGAATCCCCAGGAGTACCAGGGCAGTCTTAACTGAGACCCTCGGCCAATTCCACTCTCTTCCATTTGAGATTCATGACTCATGGTGAGGGTCGGATTGGTTGGGGGTGTCCTGTTGTGGGGAGGATGTTGATTAAACAACCGGGAAGAAATGTCATATGTTGCACTCGAAGAATGGATGTGACTTTTTAAGTATATGTGTTAGCAGAGAAGCAAAGAATCCTTGTCTTCACACACGAAGGAATTCAGGCATGAGACAGAGAGCAGTGGAAAGAAAATAGCAAGGTTTATTAGGGTAGGGACATCCATAAGAACAGATGGGCACCCCTGCAGACAGAGCCTGAGAGAGAGCACAGTTCACATTTAGGCTGGGGTTTTTAAGGGGATGGGTCTTCCCGCCTTTTCTCTCCCCCTCTCCTTCTTCTCCTGAACAAAGGACTTGTTGGGTATAAATATGAAAAATTCCTTTCTGAGTTTTCTCCCTGAAGTTGTCAGACAGGGGAAGCCTGGCTGGCGTTGCCCTGCTTAGAGGAGGGATGTTTATCAGGCTGGGTAGAAGGGGCAGGACCCCCTGGAAGGTCATCAGCATCCGGGCAGGACTTAAGTGCAGATACTGGGCTGCTCCTGGAAGGTTATAGGGTAGAAGGGGCAGGACCCCCTGGAAGGTCATCAGGATCTGGGTGGGACTTTGAAGTGCAAATACCAGGCTTCTGGAGCTTCCACAGTGGGTGCGGGTCTTCAGGCCTTTCTCATACACACATAGGCTCAATTTCTGACTTCCTACCTAACATATGGATCTGAACTGTTCCGTCCTACAGTTAGATTTGATATTTAGAGGACAGCGGACATGAGTTTTCTACCACGGAGCTCTTCACACAACCACGCCTGCAAGTGGTAACAATACATCCGGCAGCTGCACATTCTGTTGTGTAGTCCTTCTCTTCCGTGGCCTAGTTCTTGCTTATTTGTAAACAGCAGTGGCTATGAAAATTGTTTTAAAAAATTCTACTCTGAGGTTTGTTTTTTTGTTTTTATTTACTTGGAACACAGAGAGATAGGAATATATATATCAACTGCTGGGTTTCTCCCCAAAACTGCTGGTTTCTCCTAATGGCAGGAGCCAGAAATTCAAAGTCTCTCGTCTGGGTGGCAGGGACACAAATAGTTAAGCCATCACCGCTGCCTTCCAGGGTCTGATTAGCAGGAGAGTAGAGTCAAGAGCCAGAACTAGATATTGAAGCAGGTGCTATGAGGAGGGATGCAGGCATCTGAACTGACTAAATGCCCGCCCTTCATCTATTTTTGATGTCTGCTATTGGTGCTATTATGCCCTTACTCTTGGTTTTAATGCAGATACTACCTTGCTCACTTGCTGGAAGCATGAGGACACAACAGAGTGAGACTTATAAAATCCCTTCAGCACTTTTACTTGCTGTTAAAAAAATCTTGTGAGTGGAAAGAATGGGGCCATCAAAGAAGGAGGTACCTTTCTCTGAAGGGAGGAGAGAACTTCCACTTTGACTATGACCCTGTCAGAGTAAAATCGAAGTCGGTGAACCCAAAAGACTTCCATAGCTTTGGCAACTCATGACTACAGCCTAGGGAGATTACTGACGCCATAGACAAGAGTGCCAAATTATTAAGTCAACAACAGGAGTCACTGTGTACTTACTTCTCATGTGGGATCTGTCCTTAGTGTGTTGTCCAATGTGAAGTAATGCTATAACTATATCTGAAACAGTATTTTATACTTTGTGTTTCTGGGTGGGTGCAAACTGATGAAACCTTTCCTTAATATACACTGATTGAATCTTCTGTATACAAAGATAATTGAAAATGAATCTTTTTTTTCTTTTTTAAAAAGTATTTTTATTTATTTATTATTTCTTTTTTTAACTTTTATTTAATGAATATAAATTTCCAAAGTACAGCTTATGGATTACAATGGCATCCCCACCCCATAATGTCCCTCCCACCCGCAACCCTCCCCTTTCCCACTCCCTCTCCCCTTCCATTCATATCAAGATTCATTTTCGTTTCTCTTTATATACAGAAGATCAGTTTAGCATACATTAAGTAAAGATTTCAACAGTTTGCACCCACACAGAAACACAAAGTGAAAAATACTGTTTGAGTACTAGTTATAGCATTAAATCTCAATGTACAGCACACTAAGGACAAAGATCCTACATGAGGAGTAAGTGCACAGTGACTCCTGTTGTTGACTTAACAAATTGACACTCTTGTTTATGGCCTCAGTAATCACCCTAGGCTCTTGTCATGAGCTGCCAAGGCTATGGAAGCCCCCTGAGTTCACTGACTCTGATCATATTTAGACAAGGCCATGGTCAAAGTGGAAGTTCTCTCCTCCCTTCAGAGAAAGGTACCTCCTTCTTTGATGACCCGATGTGAATGGAATGGGAGAGGGAGCGGGAGGTGGGAGGGATGCAAGTGGGAGGTAAATTATGGGGGGGGGGGAAGCCAATGTAATCCATAAACTGTACTTTGGAAATTTATATTTACTAAATAAAAAAAGAAATTTATATGCAAATAAAAAAATCTTGTGAAGTTGATCAGATTATTCATCAAATGCAGCGATTTTTTTCATTGTTTCTGCCTCTGGTATTCATTGTTGTTCCTTGGTTACTCTGATGAGAGCATATCTGATAAGACCAATATTGGGCTTTCTCTGTCACTGATATATGAGAAATGCTGTCCTTTTTACTAAGACTTGCATTTTTAACTTTCATTTAATGAATATAAATTTCCAAAGTACAACTTATGGATTACAATGGCTTCCCCTTCCATAACTTCCCTCCCACCCACAACCATCCCATCTCCTGCTCCCTCTCCCCTTCCATTCACATCAAGATTCATTTTCAATTCTCTTTATATACAGAAGATCAGTTTAGCAAATATTAAGTAAAGATGTCAACAGTTTGCACCCACACAGAAACACAAAGTGAAAAATACTGTTTGAGTACTAGTTACAGCATTAAATCTCAATGTACAGCACATTAAGGACAGAGATCCTACATGAGGAGTAAGTGCACAGTGACTCCTGTTGTTGACTTAACAAATTGACACTCTTGTTTATGGCCTCAGTAATCACCCTAGGCTCTTGTCATGAGTTGCTAAGGCTATGGAAGCCTTTTGAGTTCAGTGACTCTGATCATATTTAGACAAGGTGATAGTCAAAGTGGAAGTTCTCTCCTCCCTTCAGAGAAAGGTACCTCTTTCTTTGATGACCTGTTCTTTCTACTGGGATCTCACTCACAGAGATCTTTCATTTAGGTTTTCTTTTGTTGTTTTTTTTTTTTTTCCAGAGTGTCTTGGCTTTCCATGACTGAAATACTCTCATGCATTTTATATTACAAATCCATCCTACTTTTATTTAGCACCTGTTTGGATATATTTAACTTATCAACCCAGAAAATCAGTCTTTAGGAATGGACCATTTTACTCTAGTGCTTTCTTTGGGGTCTCTTTAAGATCTTGTTCTATATTATAATGGCATATTCAGTTTCTCCCTAGTGATACATATGTATGTATGTGTGTATATATATATATATATATATATATATGGTATAATGGTATAAAGTGTCAGTGGATTGTCCCTATGTTAATACAGCTTTTAATACAGCTATCTAAACCTTTGGAGGCATTTTCAATACTGAGAGAGATCTTATTTCTAATATTAAAAATCTTCATTGTTCTCATAGTAGCTTAAAAGCCCTGTTCATTTCTGTTGAGCTTTAAAATAATTTGCACCACTAGCAAACTAATTCTATTTCAATTTTGTTTTTACCTAATGTTATTGCATTGTCATTTACATTGGAGCCAGTTTTCATAAACAGAATAATTTCTTAAAGTGTCTTCAAGTTTTCCCAGATCCATTGCCTTGTGCCCAATGTCTCTCTGAAGCTGGATCTTCTACTGAGATCAAGTTCTGCCCAATCTGATATGTGAGCAAGTGTGGTCAGCCTTATTCTGGCCTTGGCTATAGAAGTGCCCATATGATATTCTACTCTCACTCTCAGCATCAGTGTTGGCTAGATGCATAAAACTAGCAAAGTCTGAGGCTTACTGATGGTGGCAATACAAGACGAAAAGATGGGCAGGTTAGGACCTGGGATGTTAAGGAACATTGTGGCTGCCTACCCACCATATGCACTGAACTGGTGTGTTAACAACAGGTAAACTTTGTTGTAAGAAGTCACTCAGCTTTTGGCCATTTTGTTTCAGGGATTAACCTTCTTAACAAATACAAGTATACAAGTGATTGTCTTCTTGTTGAGTGTAGTCACACACTCCTTGGTGTGACAGCCTATTCCATTTGCAATGATATAAAATAACTAATTTGTGCCTGTTTGTGACATCAGTATAAAAGGGATAATGTTTTAACAAACTGATGTGAGTTTAAATTGTAAAATCTTTCTGAAAAGCATTGTTATCTCAAAACCAATGGACTCAGTAATGTCCATTCCCTGTGAACCAGCAATTTTTCTTATGGAATTTTTCCTAAAAGAAATATGAAGGGGCTTTTTAAAAGATGACTCAACATATGACATCAGTATTTCATCATTTTAAATAAAATTAGAGAACTATTAACACTCTGAAAGTACAATAGACAATTGGTTAAATAAATTGTAGTGTCCTTAAGATGTACTAATAGAGAGTTGAAATTCTCACTGCATCTGAGTATACCTAACAGAGTTGTTTGAAAACAATAGGTATAATATGTGTAGGATATTATCATACTGGAAATAAATGTGTCAATATACCAATGACTTTGATTCTGTTTTATAATAAGCTTTTTTCTGATTGCCAAGCCCTAAAGATGAGCAGAAATTTCTTTTGTAATTTAAAAACTATTAAAATGTAAAAATATGTATCTTTTTTATGTATCAACCAAGTTATATCATTTTTAAAATACAATGAACCTTAAGAAACTCTGTGTTCATTGTGCTATGAATTAACTTTTACCCAGATCATAATAAACCAGCTGTACCACACGGATTGGATATTCATACCATTACATTTATCTTTCAGGAGGACTGAGTTTTAAAATCAATGCTTTAGGGGAAAATGGCACATTGATAAAATTGCCCTCAAAAATTCCTGAGGAAATTGATGTATAGAACAAGATTTTGCCCATCTTTCTTCTAAAATTACATCGAATCCCATCCTTCAGCTGCGTGACTGATTTACTTCTATTTAGGGACCCTTGGGGAGCAAGCAGATCCTAATGCAAGAGACAATGAGAAGAGATCAGCTAAGGCATCAGAATACTCGATCCTACTCCCTTTCAAGGCAAGCACTTACTGAGTACCGGGGTGGCTGGAGTCATCAGCATCACCTCCTTTCACTCCCTCTCTCCGGGCAAGCACACAGAGCAGAATCGTCAAAGGTTACATGCACATGTGTTTTGACTTCATTGAGCTGTTTTCAGTCTCTCCTCTGTTAAGGTGAAACCTGCATTAATTTGACAATATTTTTGGTCTTAGTTTAGTTTGTGAAAAATGTGTTTGGCTGGCCTCTGCTAGTTGAAAGCATGCATTTTTAAAGAGACTCTATGACCTTTTTTCAGAACAAGAAGTCACTTTTGGAATTCAAAATTGCAAACAGGTAGCATCATTCTTGCTAAGACATTGGTACTAGGGATATTTATGATACTTTAAAACCTTTCATTCTGTCACCACAACTTATTTTTTTCTAATCTAATACAGCCTCTGACTGACATAGCCAGAATTAGAAGGAATTTCAGGTGAATACTCATCAGAATATTTTAGAATTATCTGCACATGCATTCAAGTTCATGCATGAAGTCTTCTTTTTTTAAATGAAGAATGATTTGCAAAGTGTTTAATGAGGTGTCAGACCTGGGGACACAATACAACCTCCTGTGATTTCACACCCATATTATATGCATTTTGTATGGAGAAAATGAAAGTTTCCAGCTGCTGTTGCCTAAGATGCAGAAGTCCCCACTGCACATATAAATGAGATTTTCCTTCACGTGGGAGAGATTAGGGCCACATCTGCTGCAGTTCAGTTGATGGACAAGGGGTAGGTGGTGTCAAGAATCATGATCCACTGGAGCCCAGTTAAAAGAACAGGAGGCCACCACCCAGGGAGGGAATGGGTTTGCACAGTTCTTATGGGACACCCCTCACTTTGGTTCATTCAATAAGATGAATCATTACGCAATTTCTACTTGCAAACTGAGTCATGATGTTTGTGTACAAATGGCACTGGTATCTACTCGCTGATTTGATGGAAGCCACCAGTTGCAATGTGTGATAGTTATTAAATTTATCAAAGGAACAAAGTATTGCTATTTGCCGCTGTAGGCCTACAGCATGGGGACTTACTAGTTTCCACAGGAAGTGACAGCTGGATTGTGTGTGAGTGAATTACCAAGACACCCCAGCAGAGGGGAAGAGGGTATTGTTCTGAACCCCAAACCAATATTACAGTGAGATCTGTCACACTAGTATAAAAGAGGACATTGTTTTAAAAGTTGCACATATATGATGGCAATGCAGCTATTTTCTACAAGGAATTTTAGGTTAAACACAATAGTAAAGGCATGAACACAATCATCACAAGTCATTTTGATGTTCTAAATGATATTTAGCTTTGGCCTTTATACAATAACCCTCTTTAACCTTTCACAAAAAGCATTGGTCTGACTGTTTTTGGCTTCATTGTCATTAACCCTTGACCTTGTGATTTCCTCTATAATTTGGAGTTTTGGCTTTTAAAACCTTGGATCTCCATGCAATGTTTTGAGTATAGAATTATTAATACAACATAAACTCAAACTGATTGAGGTTTCCTATAATGAGAAAGCTAAGGTCATTCCAATTTTCATTTTTTGTCAAGATCTTTTTTGTTTGTTTTAATTGTGATGCATCTTGTTATCACTTTGGATGTTGTGGCATTCTTTCAGCTGACTGGCCTATCATTTGATGGTTCAAAGTTTTAGGGTCTGTCTTTTCAGTATTGAAAATAGGTGGCCATGGCAGAGCTTAAGCACTTGAAATCTCTATCTTGTGGGTAAGGATGATGATTATCAGCAGTGATAAGTTTACTTTGGGGATGCTAACATTTTTTCATTTTATCTCTATTTTCTGCCTTGAAATTGCTTTTGATTATAAGTTTATAAGCAATGATTGTGATGAGTTTTTCTTTAAAAACCTCTAGGGTAACATTTTGGCTCAAAACTCTTCCACCTTAATTAGTTTGCTGAAACATTAATCCATGTATTCAGTGCTAGAGGACTCAACTTCCATAATTGTTCATAGGCCTCCAAGCCATCTGTAGGCTTTAGAGTTAATATAGCGTCTGGCCACTAGATTAATTTAAGGAATGTAGTGTGTAATGAGAAAGCCCTCAGTAAAATAGGAATTGTACTTTATGATTCCGAAAGGTAGCATTTTGAATTAACTGAATACGGGTTTATCACTCTTAAGCAGTTCCTAAGACCATTTGTTTCAATCTGATTGTCCTCTAAACCTGCTCACTCTGTCTCCTTTCTGTTGTTACTTCTGTATACAAATTTCAGGTATTTCAAATCTGGACTATTGTTTCCTACTTAAAGATATATATTTCTTTTCCTTTTATAAAGTTACGCGCAGGAAAATAACAAGTGTTTTTCTGGACTAGCTTTTTCAATTTCACACTACAGGTACAGATAACATGTTAAATGCCCCCCAATTGAGCGTATTCCCAGTCTTTCCTATGTGTCCCAGTGCCAAGATTTCCAAGGCAGGTCCTAGACCAGTCCCAGTCTGTTATCTTGTATTACAGTTTCCTGGTGCTGTGCAGGAGGGATTCATGTGCGTAAGTGAATACCTCACCCCCAGAAATTCAATGACATTCCATTTCCTCTTCCTTGATGGTGCAAACAATTCCTAAGCTGCCCTTGGTTCCTAGCACGGGCATGATTCCTAGAACAGGACAATCCCATCCTCTGGAGTATAGGATGACCTGGGAGATGTCCTAACTGCAGGCTCCGGGTCACTAGACATTTACGCAGAGCCTTCTCTGGGTTTCTCACTCCATGAGCAGGAGTGAGAAAACAGGTGGCTCAGAATAGAGCCCTCCATAGTGTGGGGACCTGGCTCCAAGACCGCGGGCCTTTCACGTTATGCTGACACCACTACTACCTGGAAGTGTATGCACAGGAACATGCAACATGTAAACGAGACTTTTAAAATGATTAGCTTTATATGTGCGATCAGGTTCTGTTGAGCAGATTGATCTGTAGTGTGATGACATTGGGGAGTAGTAGAACCTTTAAGAGGTGAGCACTAGTGGCAGTCCATCAGGTCATCAGGGAGATAAATCTCAAGACAGATTTTGATTAGTCCTTGTGACAGGGTTCTTGTGAAAGAACAGGACGGGTCCTTGCTCCTTTCTCAGGCTTCCTGCCTTGCTCTGTATTTTCTCCTCACACATGCTCTTGTCATGGTGTACCTGTATGTGGTGATGTAGCCAGAAGGGTCACTGGCAGCATGTTTGGACTTGCAATCCCCTTAGTGGGGGCTAAATAAATGTCCTTTCTTTACAAAGTACCCAACCTCAGATATTTTGTTATGCCAATAGACAATGGACTCACACAAACAGGGCTGCAAGGAGAGGAGATTTTCAAGCTGAGAATATGTGAGAAGTCCCTGAAATAGAAATAGGTGGGTCAACAACTCGGAAAGCAAAGCAGGGTGGTTAATTTTGTTGTAAAGGTAGGGAGAGGAGTATGTGATTGGCATAGTGATTAAAATGGTTAGGATGCCTGAATGCCAGATCAGAGTGTCTGGGTTTCAGTTCAGGTTCTGTTGCTGATTCCAACTTCCCGATAATGTGCACATGAAGAGGCAGAAGGTGAGGCTCAATTGGTTGGAGCCCTGCCACTCATATGGGAGAATTGGATTTAATTCCTGGTTCTTGTCTTCAGCCTGGTGCAGTCCTAACTCTAGTGGTCACTGGGGAGTAAACCAGTGGAAAGGATCTTTTTCTTCCTCTCCTCTCCTCTCCTCTCCTCTCCTCTCCTCTCCTCTCCTCTCCTCTCCTCTCCTCTCCTCTCCTCTCCTCTCCTCTCCTCTCTTTCTCTCTCTCTCTGCTTTATCATAGATCAATCAATCAATATTAGAAAGAAAAGGTAGGCAGGAGCCAAATGAGGATTTTGAATTTTACCTGAAGTGCATTGGAACAAATGCAAAGTTTCAGAAAGATGATGGCATTATTAGAACAGTCTTTGTATAGCCCTATCTTTTCAGGTGAACAGAGAATGTACCCTGAACTTGGGTGTACAATGCAGATGGAGGGGCCAGCACTGTGGCATAGTGGGTAAAGCTGCCACCTGCAGTGCTGGCATCCCATATGTGTGCTGGTTTGAGTCCTGGCTACTCCACTTCTGATCTAGCTCTCTGCTCTGGCCTGGGAAAGCAGTAGAAGATGGCCCAGGTCTTTGGGCCCCTGCACTTGCTTGGGAGACTGGAAAAAGCTCCTGGCTCCTGGCTTCAGATCGGCACAGCTCTGGTCGTTTTGGTCGTCTGGGGAGTGAACCAGCAGATAGAAGACCTCTCTCTCTCTCTCTCTGCCTCTGTGTATCTATAACTATGACTTTCAAATAAGTAATCTTAAAAATAAAGAATGCAGATGGAGAAAAATTGCAGATTTGTAGATTCAGTAAGAGTCTGTAACAAACTGAGGGCGAAAGAATAAATAAAATTTCCTCCAAGTATCTGGCACACCCAACTGGTTTGCTGATGGTTATTGCAGGAGAATCAGTATTTACAAGAATATTAGAGTTTCAATTTTGAACATAGTAACTTTCATATAATTGGACATCCAATGGAAATATCATGTTGTTAGTTGAGTAAACCAATAGAGCTCTGAAGCATGGTTTGGTTTGATAGCATGGGATAATACAGAAAGGAATATGCAAGATTTCATGACATTCACTGTCTGAAAGAATAGATTTGAGTCCAGGAACTACCTTGAAAAATCACCACTTTCTAAGATCTAGAAGGATAAGGAAAACTGTCATAAGAATCTGAGAAATTCCATAAAGATGGGACCAATGCCAAAATTACACATCATGGGAAGTCAGAGAATGCTTCACCAAACAGAAAATGGGAGCTCTCTATAATCCTGATATATCAAGTAAAAATCAGAAACAGAAGTTGTTCATTAAATATAGCAATATAGATGTCACTAGTGATTTGAGGTTTTGTGGATTGGTGGTGCTGCTAGAGATTGTATTCAAGAGAAGGAAAACCTGAATGAATAAAACAGCACAAATACCATCTGTAAGACTGACTTTCTCCTGATCTTGATTATGGAGAAAGGAAAGAAAGCCATAGCAAAGTAGATTATGATATCCAAGGGAAGACATATTTTATTTTGGCTTTATTTTATGAAAAAAACAAGCACATTTTAATATTGGTGAGAATTATATAATTCTCACCATAAATTGGAAGCTTAGAATATTTAATGGATGGTTTACACAAGAAAGAATCTAGCCTGTGATGATGGGAGAGCGTGGCTGTTGTAGAACGGAGACATCAGTTTCACATAGGAAGTTACAGCATCTGAAGGCCAGAGTGTCTGGGGCACTTCCGTGGAGACACTGAAGCAGACAGCAATCAAAGCCCAGGAGAGTGGGCAGAGGAGGACCGAGAGCCAGACAGAAGTCATCTCTGGGCGGGAGGAAATGTCCTACACCTGCCAGTCATGAGGAGCTGAGATGCACCTTCATTTTAACACAATTTTACTAAACTCACCATACACTCGAGTTAAGGGAAAAGAAACCTATGGGTGATCCTGTGCCTGGCTGGAAGACTGCCTGCCTAGCCTATGCAGGAGGTCAAGAGGGCATGGCGTACCATGTCCTCTGGGAAAAACCCTGATTGAGGACTCCGCACACTGAGACCCACATAGGATCTGACTGCCAGCAAGCGGCAGGGGCCAGGCACATTTCCACCAACCCTGCTTCCTGTTAAGGGGTCTCATAATTGTCAGCTAGATAAACAGCTCCCGATGTGGCCTAGACCCATAAGACCTGGAAGGCCTCGTGGGTTATGTGACCTTCAAGCTGATTGGAGAAGCATAGCGGTGCCAATATCGGTTTTATCCTATAGAATTAGTGTTTCTACCCTGAGCTACCTACTCCCCTTTGCCTGCCTTAAAAAGACTTTTGCCTAACTGCTTAAAACGGACATGTTCACTGAAACTGTCTCCAGTGCTTCGTGTTGAAGAACACCATTGCCCACCATCCTGACAGTGTGGGCAGAAGCCCATTCCTCTTGAGTACACATCTGTTCTGACTCTCTGATCTGTGATCACTGCATTTCTTGAATGTAGAATTGTGTTAGGACATCATCAGGTATAAATGACTATTAATGAAAACTGGAGTATTTTAAATTTCAGAATTGTGAATAGTTTGGGAGTTCTCAAGGCCTGAGCCAGCCCTCAATCAGTTGCCTTTTCTGTGACTTACTGATCCCTGATATTAAGGCTCCTATCATATGTTCTGCATGACCATGGCTTTTCTTGCTAAAGAAAGCAAATACTGGGGCAACTCTGTTCTGTGTCATGAATTCAGATCCTTTAAGGAAGCCGTCTCTACTCTAAATATGGAGGTTGTGTTTGAACTGAAGCACAGTTTTAAGGCATCTGCTATGTAAAAGAATGAGCACAAAGCTTTGGCACTCTCGCCTCATGTACTTGACACAGATTTGCTGTCTGGTCTTGGATCTATTACAATGAAATGAGACTACTGATAATAGAGGAAGAGATATTTATGCAATGGTATAATTATAATTACAATTGCAAAAACAAGAAACATTGCACAAATGTCTCATACAGTAATAATTCCAAGACTTAATTTGGAGTGGCTTTTCCTTATTTGCCCAATAAATTCTATTTAATTATTTGCTAGAGCATTAAACTTCCAAAGGGAGCTATGCATGATCTCCACCTGTTTTAAATACTATGTGTCTCAATTACAAACTTACCCTTGTGGAACATTAGAGTCACAGAATTCATGTTAAAGGTAATGTTTAACTGGAAAACACATCAGTTAAATTTTTCTTTTCAATTTTATGTTAAATTCTTATATGCTGGCACTTTATATGCCATTAATAGAAACTAGAATTCTATTATTTTTTCAGAGTTCATTTTCTTTTTCAGTACCATGAAATAGCAAACTGAACTTGACCCCAAACAAGCTCTCCATTTCAAACTGGATATGAAAGTCATTTAAGAATCATGTGCGAGTCAATTTCATTAAAATGGAGAAACACTTAAAATTTAAGTCTTTTTTGAGTTGCTTAGACCTATATTCAGTGATGCAGCCTTGATAGACACAAACTAGGATAATCAGTGCAGCTACAGAGGACAACAACCTCCTTGTATCGATATTGCGTTTCACCTCCTCAAACACTGACCTGCTATATTTACAATCACATTTATTGCCAAATATGCTGCAAAGGGGACAGATGGTTACTGGCCTCCCCACAGGTATGTGCATATTTCTGACCCAGTCAAAATTCAACAAGAAATAAAGTTTGGCTGGGATCCCGCAACTAGTAAAATAGTCTATAAATGTATAATTGTGTTTGTAATTTAAAATATGTCTTAGTTACACAATAAATGTAGGGAGGAGGGAAAGTGGTTACTTTGAAGTAAAAATGTGACCACAAAAGGCAGGGAAATGTCCAAGACGATGTGGTGACTGCTCTGTTTGGAGCCTGGTGGGGAGGGCAATTGGCATCAACACTTGTCTGCAGCAATAATAGGATGAAGAGGAAGAATGCCAGCAACTAAGTAGGGTTTTGCTTCCAGATACTCCTGCCTGCCAGTGTACAAGTGATATGCCACAGAAAATTTAAGAATATTAATACATCTTGAGATACTTCACCACAAAGTAATAATATGTGAATATGATCATAAATTAAAGAAAGATGCCTCATTTGGGGAATATAATTTACAATTCCAAGTCATCAATATAGATATTGATTTGAAATATATGTATAATTTTACAATTATTTTATTTGTTGTATATACGTATATGGAATATTTTATGCTAGGCCTTGTGCTACTCAACAAAAATGTGACCTTGAATACAAATCTTTTCAATTAGGAAACTCAGTTCAGTGTGAAGACAGACACTAAAAGTTAATATTACAAACACTTGAGGGTTAACCCACAATAAGAATCATTTTTTTTCTCTCTTTTTTCTTGAAGTTCTTTCCTTTCTCTCTCTCTCTCTCCATCTCTTTCTAATTCAAGATTTCCTGTTATGGAAAGACGAATGTCTTTTCCATATGGAAAGATGATTGACCATTTCCACAATGGTCAATTTAGGGGGCTGCAACTGAAAACCATAAACTGAGTGGCTTATAAACCGAGTCTGGTGGGAAGAACTGATAGGGCACCAGGTGCTGATGACTGTGGGAGGCTTGTGTGCTGGGATTGTGAAAGCATTGAGGCTGTGTGGGAGGGCTTGGCATGTAGCTGGGACTTTGGGCAGTCACTGTGGAAAACTCCACAAACTCAAGGCTCCTTGATTCCTTGGTGAGGGACACTGCTGCAGAATCTGCACTTGCCCTGAGGACTGAACATATTCTTTGTGTGGTTCTTGTGGCAGTGCAGATGAATATCATACCCACTGGGGCTAGTGCCCAGGAACTGGTATCTTTTGAGGAGTAGAAGTGAGCTATCTATGCCAACATAGATATGCTGGAAAAAAAAAAAAAGGAGGAGATACACCAAGCCAAACCTGGGTGTCACCTTAGATACTCCCTTCACCCTGGAACACTGAACAGAGCTCCTTGGTGGCACCTACCACATAAATGTAAGTATTCTCTGAAAAAGCAAACACTCCACTAATCCAGGGAGGCACAGTCCAAAGATAAAAGCCACAACAGCAAAAAAAAAAAAAAAAAAAAAAAAAAAAAAAAAAAAAAAAAAAAAAAAAAAAAAGAAGAAACCAATGAATGTCTCCACAAATGCCAAATAATAAAGACACCAATTCAAGAAACAAGAATAAGGAAGTAACATGATGCCCCTAAAAGAACCCAACACTTCAATACTAGATTATGAAGATGAAGAGACTGAAGAAATGCCAAAAATGGAATTCAAAAAATTGATTGTAAGATTACTTATTCAGAAGCAAATGTACAAACTAATGAAATTTGTACATGACATGAAAGAAAATTCCTCTCACAAAATTGAGATCTTAAAGAGAAATCCAAATTAAATGAAGAATTCAATTGAACAGCGTGGTGGGGGCAAAGGCGCGGAGTCACCACACAGACCCCGGGAGTCGGGTGAAAGCAGGTTTGAGGCGAGCAGCTGGCAGACTCGTTTATTTCAGTTGAAACTACATCTTATATAGCCAAGACCAGCCAATCTGGTCAAGGGGTGGTCTATGCCCCATCCAATCACAGCCTGCCAGCCAGTTTCCAAAGCCATCCAATCACAGCCTGCCAGGCAGGCTCTGTTGCCAGGTGGGTTTCAAAGCCATTCCTGAGTAACTGACGCTCACTTGCCAGTGGCCACCTTGGCATGGCCTTCTCATTCCACCACAGATAAATATAGAAAACAAAGCAAAAAGAAAACCAGACTGACCATACCAACTGTTGGTGATAATATGGAGCAACTGGAACTCTCATATGCTGCTAGCAGGAATGTAAAATGTTGCAAATATTTTGGAAATCAATGTAATTATTTCTAAAATTTAAATATACATCTATTATATGAACTTGTCTTCCTAGTCCTAGGAATTTATTCAAGAGAAATAAAAGCATATGTTCATACATGGGCTTTTACATAATTATTCACAACACTTTATTTATTTATTTTTTGCGTTTTCATTATTTATTTGACAGGTAGAATTATAGACAGTGAGAGAGAGAGAGACAGAGAGAAAGGTCTTCCTTCCATTGGTTAACTCCCCAAATGGCCTCTACGGCCAGCACTGCACCGATCCGAAGCCAGGAGCCAGGAGCTTCCTCCTGGTCTCCCACGCAGGTGCAGGGCCCAAGCACTTGGACCATCCTCCATTGCCCTCCTGGGCTACAGCAGAGAGCTGGACTGGAAGAGGAGCAACCTGGAGTAGAACCCGGCACCCATTTGGGATGCCAGCACCGCAGGCAGAGGATTAACCAAATGAGCCATGGCACAGGCCCCAGCACTTTATTTTTACTATAGCCCCAAACTGAAAAGAACCAAAGTGTTTATCAAAAAGTGAATGAATAAATAGATTGGAATTTATTCATCCAGTAGATGATACACAACTGCAATAAGGAACAACTACCACTAGATTAGCCCGTATGATGATAACTCTAGAAAATATAGACTAATTTATAGTTCCAGTATATTAATATTTGCCAGGAGATGGTGCTGCATACTTCAGAGATGACTTTCTTTGTTTTTATGATTTTACAGGTGTCTACACCGCTTTCTTGTATGTCAATTATGTATCACTAAAATGGAGGGAAATGGACATGGAAAAGTTTATTTTTGTCTTCAAGTTTTTAGGGTTTCATTTTAAGATTGCAGATGGGGCCAGCTCTGTGGCATAGTGGGTTAAGCCACCACCTGCTGCACTGGTATCCCATATCGGTACCAGTTCAAGTCCTACCTGCTCCACTTCTGATCCAGGTCTCTGCTAATGTACCTGGGAAAGCAATGGAAGATAGACCAAGGACTTGTGTCCCTGCACCCATGTGAGAGATCCAGAAGAAGCTCTTGGCTTTGGACTCTCACAGCCCTGGCTGTTGTGGCCATTTCAAGAGTGAACCAGCAGATGGAAGATCTCTCTCTATCTCTGTGTCTCTCCCTTTCAAATAAATAAACAAATCTTTAATAAAAGAATTGTAGACAGAAAATCACTTCGTCATGTTAGTTGATATCGATTTATTTGGATTTAAGGAGGAGAAGGTGTGTAGATAAACTACCAACAAGGGGATTATAGTCTTAATCTAATAATTCACATAAGAAGGGATGAGAGTGAGCTCTGAGAAACTCAGTGATATGGATGGAGTGTGCTAAGCACAATATCTAGAGCTAGGGGAGCTAGAAGTAAATCCTGTCACTCCCCAACTTCATGACTATTGAAATACTTTATTTCCTTGGTAATGTTTCTTCATCTGGAAAAAGTGGGTACTGATTTAAGTATTAGATTAGCAGTAATAATATTATTAGCTACTAATTTGAGTATTAAAGGAAATAACATGGATGTGGTAGTTATTCAAAACTAGTGCAGTGTGTTATATTTGTGTACTCTGTCACCTAGTTTAAGTCAAATAAGAGCTGTTTACACCATCACATATACTCAGGCAGAATGAAGAGAACATCCATATTGTTGTTGAATGGGCGTGCAGGTTCGGCTGTACAAGATGAAAGCAGTTCTAGAGATTGGTAGCTCAAGAAACTCCATACAATTAAGATCAGTCATCTATTCTCAAAAATGGCTAAGATTCCACAATCTTTGTGTGTTTTACCCTAATGAAAAAGGAAAAAAAAATAGGTCAATAAAATACACAGTATCTTAAAAACCAGTGCAATATTAAAATTGCATACAATTGACTCAGGCACGGCTGCTTCTTGTGTGTGATTAAGTCTCTCTCCCAGTCCTGCAAATCTCAAGCAATGTGACCCTTGTGCAACCAGCTATGTGGCCCAAATACCCATACAACATGTTTTTGTCATCATTTTTCTTTTTTGCCAAATTGTCCCCAAGTTTGAGATCTTATGGGAAGATGGAACTACCCATGTCCTCCAACATCAGAGGAAGTAAAGCCAGAAAAGGAGCATGAAGAAAGGCGACCCTGGAAATGTGTGGGAAATTGGTTTGAAAACAGGGATTATTTGTCTACGTTGCTAAGTTTCCACCCTCCAGGACGGCTCAGCCCATGCACAGAGACAAGGGAGATTCACTGTGCACTTGAAGCTTTACAAACATTCACTCATTTGCTTCCCAGCTCTCTCTCATGAAGTGGATTTCATTATCCACATTCTACAACTAAGGAAACTGAGATTCAATATTGTCCCAAGACTACATAGCTGGGAATTTGGAGAATACTTACCCAACTCACACTTTTATTTAATACAAAATTCACAGTCTTAACCTATATTGTATGTGGGTTTGGGTGCGTGAATCAGTTGGATGGGTATAAATTTTGGTATGCGTATTTCAGGAAAAATGCACAATATGTAAATTCATATATATAGTAACAAAGAATATAATCTTGTTGTTTATTTCATTTGTCTATAAAATCAAAATAGTGAAATTCCAGAGATAATAGGAAATTGGGTCCCAATGCTATCATCAAGTGCTGTTTAAAATATTTGGCATGTGCTTTAGCATAGCCTCAGTCAAGCCTTTAATAAAAATTATTGAAGTGTTTCATTCAATAATTTATCATAGTCCCCATTTCCTAAAAGCTTTCACTCTACACAAATAATAAGTTGATTGAATATATTATCCTATTTAAAATGTTTAAAATTCCCTACACATCCCATATATATTTCCTTCTATGTAAATGATGTAAAATATATTGAAAAATATATTTATTGCTTTAATAAAAACATACTATGTGGTCTGGAGTTTGAAAAACAGCTTTTGCAAATATTTTTTACAGAAGCACTAGAAATATAGCATGTAATATATTATATGAGTATCATAGACTTTTGTAGGTCATGTTTATTCAAGATAATCTAAAATAGGCTACTGTATGCATTTTATTTTCAAAGAGAAATTTGGAGTAGATATCTTTATAAACTCAATAATGGAATCTGCTAAGGATTTGATTTAATGTGTTTAGCTCTAGGTAAAATGTAATCATTACCATAACAACGGTATCATTCCAGAATGATAATCCAAAAGGTAATTAACATTCCTCTTTTGTTGTTTCAGGGTCAACATGGTGGCTTAGCAGCCCCACATTCCATCTTCTTATGCTAAACATTCATAGAGTAGATTGATATGGCTTTTGGCCTTGTTCTCTGAGCTGGATCTGAATTTTGGTGGTTAGAGGCAGGGAAATTAATGAGTCCACCATTCTACTTCATTCCCTGCTCCCCTCTTTAAGTGGTAATTATTGTCACACCGTTCATGTTATTATGGTTAAGCATTTCCATTAGAAAATCCGTCTTTCTTCTGAGATTAATACTCCATCCATAAATTCTACAAGTTTAAATTAGAAGGAATTGTGTACATTAGTAACACTTAAACTATAAGCTTGCAAGAAAAAATTGAAAAACAGTAAAAACCTGGCTGTAAAGTAGTGTAGTATTAGTTGGGCACTGCAAAGTTCCAGAGAATGTTATTCACTTAGAGCTATGACATATTTCCAAGTTTCTAACTTTTTTCAACAAATTAAGTAGCCCAGCAAAGAAACTACAGCTGTGACAGACTAAAAACCAATCTGTGAGTAAGTACTTTAGAAATAATATGTTAAAATTATTGATGACAGAGTCTTATAGGAAACTTTTCTGAGGAGTTGAATACTATACGTGACAGACAAAGCAGGGTAGATGCTACCCAAGGTGAGATATCAGAGCTGATCATTAAAACACAGGAAGCTCACATGGCGTCATAGGTGAGTGAGAAATCCCTGCAGAGTTCATCTCTCTTTCATGCTTTGGTTCCTTTACTTGTAACCGAGGGAGTAAAGGTCTCCTTTTTAGCTGGGGCTATGCAGCTGGCAAGGTGCATCAATTGCTCTGAGCTGTGAGAATTAACTAGATATGTTTATTTAGAGATTAATCCTTCTATCATGACAGATGGTCTGCCTAATATGGTGCCTTCTATTTTTTTAGAACATAATTTCTGGCTGTCTTGTTTTCATTTAGGCCATGATACCAGGTGCTCTGAAATTCCACTAAGAGTAGTAGTAAAGAATTCATTTTAAGCTTTTTATTTTTTGTAATTGAAGAGAATTGAGTGGAACCATGCTATAAAGGCCATTATTAGGAGGATCTGTCACACAAAAACTGTAATATTTGGCATAGCTCATCTTTGTTTTGCTATTTGGTTATAAATTCTTATTTAGCTTTTGGGTTTATATATTGTGTTCCCAACTGAAAATGCAAATAAGTTTTAGTTTCCATTTGTTTTGCAGCTGGAAATGTGTTTTTCAGCCAAGAACAAAGGGTTGGATCCCAAGGGGAGGAGGATGAGAAGGTCTGAGATCTGAGCTGTGCTGGGATCCATGGAATCCCAGAGGCCTGTTTCCCTGGACAGTGTACCTGGACATTCCTCACCAACTGCCATCCCAAGGGTGAACACCTGAACTCCCATGGAATACTGACTGCTCCCTGCAATGCCTGGGGCTGGAGCAGTGACAGGAATGGGCCAGGAAAGAAGGTGAAAATCGTGACCTTTATGCTTCAGATCTCTGGGCTGAGCCTCAGCCTCAGCACATTGCATGCCTGGGAATTTTCCTGGAACCCAGAGACTGCTCAAGTAAGTTTCTGGAGCAAATAAATGAATACATAAATGATTGTCTTTCCACACACATTTTTTCATTTGATCTGACAGCAGGCTCTCTTGAATTTTTATTTCAACAAATATTATCAAGCACCAAGCAGACTGACAAAAATGATCAAGAAAACATCTCTGACACTAAATAGGCGTTTAAGGGGTGTCATCATTTTGGAGACAAATACAGGTACATGGAATTGGAAATATGGCTACATCTGACTCTGTGGGGAAACTGGAGGTTAGTGAGGGAAGGGTGTAGGTGTCCCTTTACACAGAGTGCAAAGCCTAGTGAGACTGACACTGGTGGTATAGGAGCTGCACTTTGAAAATCAACACTGGAAGAAAACTTGCATTTAGAGAAAAATAAATAATTTATGACACCCAAAGCACTGTTTCCAAGGGGTGGTTATGTGTCCCATAGGACAGGCCAGATGGGGGGTAGGAAGGAAATATTATAGCCTCTTTAATTTCATGTCAGTTTCCAAAAGTGTCTATTTTTGTCTATGCTGAACAACCATGATGTATTGAAACAGTTTTATCTATATAAGACATACCAAATGATCCATATTTGTATGATTGAGTATATACTTAATGTTTTACTAATTGAGGTTAATGCTAAATGCACAAATGAGGAGTGTGGAGAGGCTTGGGCTAGTCCAAGGAGCAGGCAGGGCTTAGATTGCACTTCATTTTTCAGATGAAGACACAGAGATTCTGAGATTCTACTGATTGGCCCTGGTTCGCAAAGCTCAGGCCCGGAAGCAGACCTTTGACTCCAAGTAGAGTGCTTCTTCTTTCCCTCTGTGCCTTAGGCACTTGGCCAGAGAACAGAGCCATAAAACAAGTCAGAGCAGAAGGGGAAACCCTCACTACAAATGCACTTTCCTCTGACCTCTAGTAAAACAATCAGAAAAGGAGAGTTGCAAGAGCCAGATTGTCTTACACAAGCATCTCATTTGAGATAAAACCTTCCTTGCTGCTGTCATTAATCACCTTACCCCTTCCCTTCCTCTAGGAATCCCTGGTGACAGAGCCACCACAAGCTGTTTTGTATCTGTGTTGCAGCTATCTCAAGATCAAACAGTATTTTTCACAGAACTGCCATGTGGTAACATGGTAGGGAATGCAGACAAAGTCAGTCTTGGGGCCACAGTGTATGTCTTAGTAGCCTGTAAGCATGTGGGGGACACTCAGATGGCCTCCACACATCTTATGGTGCCAGCCTGATTTGTGAATATGGCTAGTTAGGACTTCATAGTAATGAAAGATTGGAGTCCTACACTGGGGATAAGGAGAGGAAAAGAACAGAGACTGAGCATTGCCCAAGGACGTACATGCTTTGTTAGCTGTCTTGCAAACAAAAGGAATCTCATTTGAAACTTCAGTAAGTCACCTCGTGTGTCGGCCCCTGAGCTGCACTGTTCTTGCCTGCCCAGTGTATGAAAAGTAGGAGCACACATCACCTTCACGAATGTTTAAGAACTCTGTCTGGAATGTGCGCACGTTCCCTCCCTTACATCTGTCTCCAGAACTACCGGCTTTGTTGTTTCTATTTCTTCCTGTGTTCTGCAGGTACTGGGCGTTTGCACTTGTGAGGACCCGGCTCCTTGGAAGGCTGATGTGGCACTGGCGACAGGATGCTGCTCAGACAGCACACTCTCACATGTGCCTTTCCTTTGCGTGTGGGATCCTTGAGTATCTCACCACCCTGAGTATGAATCACTCTAATAATCTGTCCCTGTAGCTTGATTGACTCAGTAACTCATTACTCACTTTTCTAATTATTAATTTTAGCAAGCAAGCCCTGCCTAACACCTACTAAGGGTCACTGTGAGATGTGTGGGAGAAAGAAAATAAATGTCATCCTCACCCACCAAGAGACCCCAAAGCCTTGGAAGGCATCTGATCAAGGAATCACTGTCAAGTGGGGTGCAGACTGGCATGGAATTGAAACAGTGATGGAGAAGAACTCTTTCTGGTTCAGATGTAGCATGTGTTAGCAGTGGGAGGCAGTACATCTACACCTGATCTTAGCCAAAAGGCCGAGAAGCGATGAGACTGTACTTCTGAAAGGCTTGTTGGTCTTTGGGAACACCAGAAGATGAAAAATGTTATCTATTGTAGATAGGTCTACATTTTATATAGATATTTACCTAAGTAGATGCATAAGCAATACCTTGAATGCATACATGCATGTGCCTGTTTGTGTACACATAAGGGTACTTCAAAAATCTCATGGAGGGGTTGACATTGAGGCATATTGGGCAAAGCCACGACCTGGGATGCTGGCATCCTATGTGGGCACCAGTTCAAGTCCCAGTTGCTCTACCTACAAACCATCTCTCTGCTAATGACCTGGGAAAAGTGGTGGAAGATGGCCCAAGTGCTTGGGCCCTTGCTACCCATGTGGGAGACCTGGGAAAAGCTTCTAGCTCCTGGTTCCTGGCCCCTGGCTCCTGCTTTCAGCCTGCCCAGCCTGTCATTGTGGCCATCTGAGGAGTGAACCAGTAGATGAAATTCTCTCTCTCTCTCTCTCTCTCTCTCTGTCTTTCCCTCTGCAATTATGACTTTCCAAATACATAAGTAAATCTTCAAAAACAAGACAGAACAAAACCCAAAACAAGAGGTTCATGGAAATGGAATTAAAAGATAAGTTTATTTTTGTACAAACATTTTTTTGAAATACATGCTTACAAGAGGGTCTTCAAAAAGTTCATGTAAAATGTATATTGTATAAAAAAACTACACATGGACTTCAAAATTTCTTGCATCAAAAGAAGCTTATCTTTTAATTCTATTATTCCACAAACCTTTTGAAGTATCATCAAATTTGTGCACATATAAATATACACATTAACATATATGGGTGTGTATACATATATAAGCACATTATTATATACTTATATGCATACATATAAAACATACTTTATATTTTTGTGATATAAACATTTAACATAACATCTACTCTCACAGTGACTTTTAAGCATAAACTACAGCAGCATTAGCAAAGTTCACCGTACTGAATAAAAATATTTAAAATTTGTTTATCTTGTGACCTGAAACTTTGCAACGTTAACCATCACCTGTTATTACAACCTCTCCTCAGGCCCTGGCAATCTCTGGTCCACTCTCTGCTTCCATGAGTAACTATTTTCCACTGAACGTACAAATGAGATCACACAGTATTTGTTTTTCTGCATCTGGCGTCTTTCACTTAGCATAAGGTCTTCCAGGTTCATCTATGTCACTGCAAATAGTTTTCTCTTTATTTTCCTTCATAACTGTCCTGAAATATTAATATTTCCATTAAAATGACTCAATTAAAACTTACAAATTTTAAGAGTTTGCCTAAGTCACTCTGAGTGCTCGTAGTTCTGACTCCAGAGCCAACAATGTTTCTGAAAATCCTTCCTGAAGAAGCAGCCACACTGCCTGGTTCCCAGAACTTCACAGTAGATGCTTTAACTGAGGATACGGGAAAGAAGCACAGCTGTAGTCTTGCAGGCTTCCTTGGGTTCCTTTGCCTATGGGAGCTACTGGCTGTCTCCTTCCTGTGCTGCAATTTTAATTCCCTTCCCAGGAGCTCATCTCTCAGTGAAAAAGTACCAGCCTCCCCTCCCCCCCCCCCCCCCCCCCGATAACAAGATAATAAAAGTACCAGTGCCCCAGATAGCAAGAAGAGACTGCCCAGATAACAAATGTTTCCTTGTTACTCTTTTTCTCTCATGGTGTTTGGCTCCTACACAGTCCAGTTTCAAACATTAGGAAACGACACTTGCATTTAAAGAGGGCAAGTCCCATACTACGGTATAAGTTGCTTGGTGGCTATGAATCCGACATTTTGGAAAACCATTTTCATGGATCATGCTGGAAACCAACAGGAACTCCAACCTAAGGACATTGTCTAGGTTTTGTAGATTAAATGCTCTCCTGGGCAGGAAGTTTGAGAAGTCCTTGACTTGAGAGGGCAGGAAAGAAGAGGCATAGTGGGTGTCAAAGTGCTTTCCATTTTTCCAGGCTGTGGAGGCTACAGGTCTTTCCAGGCCTCAGAGGGCACCAGCATACCTCATGACACCTCGGGCACCAAACAGTCACCATCCCATAAGGCCTGCCACGTGCAGTCTTGAGCATTTGGGGATGTGCAATGTTCAAGTTGGTGAAAGATACTCTCCATAACTGAAGACCTGACACCTCAGAGCAAAGTCTCGGGGCCTGGACTGACCCACCCAGATGGGCAGTTGCAAGTAAAACGCAAGAAGCCAACAAGGGACATCTTCTCTGGCTGCTGACAGAAGGGACAGTGAGAGCTCCCTGGTCTTGTGGGAGGCAGGCAATGAACCTCTCCCACGGGTTTCTGTACATGCAGGCTGATCCCCCACCTGTCTCACGGGAGCAAATGCAGATTTATCTCCAGCTCCTCTTGATATTTCCTCCAGTCTCTCTGGTTTTTCAAGGTACTTCTTCCTTGCAGAAGCCTCCCTCCTCTTCTTCCTTCTTTTCCATATGTTCCATCAACATAGGTTTTGAGGATCTGATTGTTCAACAGTTACAGTGTTTTCCCTAGATAGAAGGAAAGGCTTTTTCTGCAAATACTGGGGATAGCACAAAGTTTGTTGAAAGTGGAATTAAAAGAGAAGTTTATTTTAATGCAAGAAAATTTTGAAATCCACAAATAAGCGGTTAATAATAAACATTTTGTTTGAACTTTTCTTATCCTCATGAACTGCTATTTAATTATCTTTTCCAGGAACAGTCTGCTATTGTAGTCTTTGCTGTTCTCTCTCTCTCTCTCTCTCTTTTTTTTTTTTTTTGAGATAACATATTTTTAATTTACACTGGAGTCAAAAGCTTAATGCTCCACTAAATAAAAACTCAACAAATAAAAAAGACCAGTAGTTCAGCATGAATATAGATAAGGGTTCTAAACAATAATTGAATGAAAAAATATTCAACTTCATGCATATAAAATAAATTTTAAAACAGCTTTGTATCATTAAAACTATATGGTATATAACTCTTAATAATTTGTTTAACAGAGATCTAAGACAAAATTGACAATAGATTTGCATCAAATCTGACACACACAGAAATTTTGGAGATGAACACTTCAATTAATGAAATTAAAAAAATACAATTCAGAGCTTCTATGAGCTTTGGAAGGTCCTCTGTATTACCAAGAGTTGGGAGAATGGGAAGGGAATAAGCACTTGCATTTTCATTTATTTTATATCTTATTTTGTTTACTTATATTTTAAACAAAGAGAAAAAATCAAGGTACCACATTGTCCTATTAAAACATTATTCATATTACCTGTTAGAAATTAACTCTAAAATAACCTACATAATATGATAATTGATGGTAAAAATTAAACAAACAAAAAGAACTTGTCCTCACTCTTCAAAAGATCAATCAAATAAATCAACATCATTGTTGTTTTACCTGTGGAATATCTCTGAGTCTTCTAGAGGAAGGTGAACATCATGTCCTGTCTGAGGCCAAAGTACCTGCCACATCCCTCTGTTTTTACATCTATCACAGTGTTTTGCATTTGCGTATTTTCATGTATGTTGCCCACACTCATTTTCAAATTCCTTGAGAGTAGGGGTACTAATGTACTCACCATTGGTATATTTATCAATGGATAGGACATTAGAGATTAGGACATTAGAGACTGCATTCATTGAAGACAATTATTTGAAGACCATAAAAATATGTCCAGCTCATTCAAAGTTAATTGAGCATATAATATGTATGGGGTAGATATAGATAACATTATTTCATTTCTCAAACTTACCAGATCAGGAAATTCTTGGTATTTAATCAGCTTGTCAACTTTGCCATCGCTTAAAACAAAAAACCCTAGCTTTTGTTTTAGCCATGACGTGATATAGAAAGGCCCAGTGACCACCGTCATCCTTTAGCAAAGTGAGCTGCGGTAGTTTCTGTAAGTGCTAGGCTCCAGACTCATCTGGAAATGAATGAAAGCAAGGTAGCAGCTCTTAGTATGCTTAGAGTATCCAAAATCTGTGCTTTCATGTGCAACTGTGGTATGTGGTAGACATTAAAAGAAGTGGGATATTCTCATATGAACTGCGTCGTCATGCATGTTTGTGGAAATAGCAATTGTATTCATTTATGGAAAATGCCATAACACAAGAAGAAAAATTTCTTCCTCTTAATTTTTAAGAAATTGCTTTAGTGACAAAGTGCAATATTATGGAAAGCAATATTTAAACTGAGGAGACTGTCAAACTTAATATCTTTTGTAACACTTAGTGCAGTTTTCCTACTCTTAAATCAGAAAATTACTATTAGCTGACAAAGGAAAAAAAAATAACAATATGCATTAGCTATTAACCTATTACCAAATCATAATATTTATTTGACAGGGGTCAGAAAATCAAGTTCTAAATGTTATACCTATTTTTTTTGAAAAAAAATCTGTGAGGACAATATATGTGCATGCAGCTCACATCTCAGTAATGCATTTGCAAGAACATGCCTGTCATGCTAATGAGGCTTTTGCCACTGCTCAGACCCAGTGACAATTGGATCCACAAACAGCAGTTCATCAATTGATTGCAGGTGTTTCCCCTTGGAAAATAAAAACTGCACGTACATAGCAAGAGGTGAGTGAAAGTCGATTTTCAACAGCCACACAATCTGGTGAGTTAAAAAAATATAACTTTGAGAAACAGATTTTCTTTCTACTCTGTTCATATATAAGTATATTCTGTTTATAAAATACCGGTCCAAAGACTTGAACAGTAATGGAGATTCATATATTGAAAATTAACTACAACATACCTAGAAAGGAACAAAACCTTTTTTTTCTACTTCAGAGCAAATAAAAATCTCAAAATATTACCTGTTAGTATCCATTATTATCCTTGTGGAGGCCAGTTGCATGTCATTGCAGTCCCATTTCTAAGTTCCTGACTGAAATATTTCACAGCATCCATAAAAGAACAATTTGATAAAAATGCCCAATTTCAACTTCAGAAGCTATAAGTAATGTACATCATACTACATTCAACAAGCTCAAGATTTACTTTAATAATTTTATTTTATTTAGCTTCTCAATAGATATTTGAGACAGTCAAGTCTCACTCCCCACCCCACCCCACCCCCGCCGCCATGGGTGACTTTTCTTTAGGCAAACATCATCAGACTTTTAGTGAAGATCCTCTCTCTCTTCCTCCTTGACCTCTCTGGCTTTGTCCGTCCTCATGGTGCTCAGCTGTAGATGCTTCCACTGTCTGTGTCTTCCATCAGTATTTTCCACACCACAATCCCACTGTCGGAGTCTCAGTTAGTAGGCCAGGAAGTCTCATGTTAAATGTTGAAACTCTTTTCTTTGAAAAAAAAAATGTACACATAGTGGACTATTTCTGAGAGGTGATTTGAATGTTCATTGATAAATATACAAACATATTCATGCTGAATTACCTGTTGGTAACCCAGAATCCTAGCAGTCAATTCCACTGATGCCTCTAGTTTCCAGTTATATCTAAGAATCTAGATATCTAGATTCCAGTTGTATCTAGTTTCTGGTTATATTGAAGAACTATGCACATAAAAGCTACTTAGAAGATATCTCCATGTTCTGAAATGTACCTGTTACTGCTGCTGCCCCTTGATTTTTTCCAGAACAGGGGTTCTCATCTTCAGCACCATGGACATCTCAGGCCAGGTTATTCTTAATCAGACGATTGTCTTGTGCACTGTATGATGTTTTGCACTCTGCAAACTAGATGCCAGAATCAACCTTACCCCCAGCCCCAGGGCTGTGTCTACTCAAAATGGTTTCTAGGTACAAAAACCGTCTTCAGGTTAGAATCACTGCTTTAAGGACTTCAGGAAGGAATGTTTTGCTTTCCTCTGTATGTGCACATTACAGTAAGTTTACAGTAAATGGCAATGGAAAAAATCACACACACAAAAATTCCTACTCTCATTTCCTCCTCCGGCACATTTTGGGGATGATGCCAGTTTGAGAGAAAGAACATTGTCCATTTCGACCAGGAGATGGATTATAATTGCTTTTTTTTCTCACTATTTCTGTGATTTTGAACATGTTTCTTAAACTCTAACAACCCTGCTTTCCTCACTCGTGAACTGGGAACTGTGACGGCATAGAGTCCCTGTTCTCTGTCATGCAGAGGTTGTATGCTACCTATTCTACACACATTTATTTTAAGAACACAGACTGATAACTGAAGCTAATATCAAGACTTTGTAACTTTCTGT
This sequence comes from Oryctolagus cuniculus, assembly GCF_051225735.1. Lineage (NCBI taxonomy): Eukaryota > Metazoa > Chordata > Mammalia > Lagomorpha > Leporidae > Oryctolagus > Oryctolagus cuniculus. The sequence continues at coordinate 9,206,774 of NC_142875.1, read as the reverse complement.
AGAGATACATGCGCTACCTGTTCAGGTCGTTCCTCTTATCTGCCAGTCCCTTGCATTTCCGTCCCCTGATAAGCCCAATTTTAAACCCATTTTTTCCAGAAGTAGTTTCCTGATTAAGTTGACCCTCGTTCCAAACTGTGTAACTTTTTCTTTGGCATTTTCCTCAGAGCCAGTTTATGAGTCATTCAAGGAAATAAGTCTCATTACTTTGTAATCACACCTCATTTGGGACCCCAAATAGAATTACATAGCTTGATCACTCACTTAATTTACTCGATTTAGCTCTAAATGACTTCCACTGTTTCCCCAACCAAAATCAATGTTCAAAGATGAGAACCTGCTGTCTTTACCTATACTGGAAAGCTTGTGTTCCAGGCTCTAAAGACAATGACTGAGGAGAAATTTCGTATGGATTTAAGACAGAGAACTTTGTGAGATTGAACATATTGTAATGAAAACCTTGCTTTCAGTGTGTACAGTGATCATTTGAGTTTAACTTTTGCTTAAAAAGTCTATCCCACAGTTTTTGTACATAGGATATGTTTGTGTGAAGCTATTTATTCTTAAGCTACTTCTGCTGCTTCCGTCTTCAAATTTATTACCCCTCTCTTCTGTTTGCCCTCTTGCCTCTTCCATCTCCATGGTTAATTCAGCACCATCTTCATCTGTGCTTTCTCTTATACACTTTAATATGACCAAAGTGAAATCTCCATCCTTCATTCTCTTGGATGAGCTGTTGTTAATACAATATCCGAAGGGATCCCTTTAGGTAAATTGTTCAGCAATGTCTGTGCTCTACTCAAACCATTTTTTGGTGCTTTGGGTCTTTGCAAAGACCCCAAGTGTAGAGATCCACTCCATCTGGCTTTCTCTCTGTTTCCTACCTACTTCACTTTCAGACGAAATCGGGAGCGTTCAGGGTGGTATGGCCGTAGACCTACTTCACTTTCTGTAACACCCATTTCCCTTGAAATTCAGAACACTGACTTTCTTGATGTTTGTCAAACATTCCACAAATTGATCTGGACATTGCCAGGAGTCTTTTTTTTTTTTTTTGAGATACTCACAATGATAAGTCTTTCAACTTCTTCAGCTATTTCCAAATACCACCTTTTCTCTGGAGGCCACCCTAGCCCCTCTATTTAAAATTACAGCCTGTGCCCACCACAATGCTCTTTACCTACACTCCCAGTGCTCAAAATTTCTTCCCTCCAACTTCTGTGGCACTGATTGTCTTCCCTTATATAATCTAAATATTATTATAATTCAGTTATTACTTTCTTTTTTTAAAAGATTTATTCATTTATTTGAAAGTCAGAGTTACACAGAGAGTAAAGGCAGAGTGAGAGAGAGAGAGAGGTCTTCCATCCAATGGCTCACTCCCCAATTGGCTACAAAGGCTGGAGCTGAGTCAATCCGAAGCCAGGAGCCAGGAGCCTTCTCCGGGTCTCCCACGTAGGTATAGGGGCCCAAGGACGTGGGCCATTCTGCACTGCTTTCCCAGGCCACAGCTGAGAGCTGGATTGAAAGTGGAGCAGCGGGTTCCCTAACTGGCACCCATATGGGATGCCGTCGCCCCAGGCCAGGGAGATACTGAGCCACAGCATCCGCCCCCAGTAATTACTTTCTTTTTGTCTGTTTCCTAGGATAATATGCACTCCATAACAAAAGGGAATTATTTCTCTTTCTGTTCTGTTCTCTGATGTATCCCAAGGACTAGACTCAATCTCAATCCATACTATGAGTTCAGAGAATATTTTTAAATGAGCAGCAATTATATTTCCATAGAGTTGCCTCCTTGATGACAGAACCTATGTCTTTGGATAAACTCAAATTTGCCTGAGGTTAGATACTGCCCTGTTGTGCTCCTAACTTGTATGGAACAATTAGAGCATATTTACACTTGGAGAAGTCGCACAATAGATGCTTTCCAGATGATAAACATTTACCAAACAGTCTTTTCAAAGTCCTTTTCAGTGTGGCATTGTCTATAATTAGACCACTTTCAGAACATTGAGTAAAAGTGAAATAGATGTATACATATGGCAAAGTGTCCTGGATAATGTAATGTTTCTCCATTTCCTTTATTGACTAGCAATTATCACAATAGAAATGTCATTGCAACAATATGTATCATTGGCATATGGAAACATTGGTGCAAAAAGCTTGAAATTATAAACATTTTCCACAGAATTATTCGAAAACTTCCTCACAGAAGGGAGTAAAACAAATTACCTCCATAAGCAAGAAAATTAGGGAATCGATGGAACAAAGCTTGCATATGCAAAAAGTAGTAGAAAATTGGGATACAATTTTGTCAAATTTGGGTAACACTAGCTAAAAAAGAGGCAATTGGGAGGCATGGGGGGCATGTGCAAGCCTTGCTAATCAATCAGACCCCAGGAGAGGTGGGAGAGGGAAGCTGTGAGCTGAAAACAGAGTCAAATGTACAATTTCTTAACTTCACTGAGAACAGAAACAGATACGTTTTCAATAATTCTGTTTTGAAGACTTTAACTTTTCATGGAAAAGATCTTTTGAAAACAGTTACTCCAGAAGTGAATAAATAATCTGTCTCTAGTTTGATCCAGTCCCTCTCTGCATTCTGTCTCACAGATCCACAGGTAATCTCTTTGTACCACTTCCAGTAGATCAACCCATTCGTTTTTTCATATATCTACACATGCATGTATATGTTTGTGTGTGTGCATAAATTTATACACATACAAATATGCATGCATAGGTTTATATTTGGATAAGTATGGTGTATGGTAAGTATTGACTTAGATATCATGTTTTCTCTAATTTTGTGTTTTAAAGATCTGTACTGGACATTATCTATAAATCTACCTCATTCTTAATAATGGCTATATAATATTCCAAAGAAGTAACCATCAAAATTTTTAGATTTTTCAAATGTGGAAAATATTTCAATTTCTTTTCATATTTAGAATTTGTAAGCAATGCACAGTGAATATTCCTCTGTATGTATTTGTGCACGTGTGCCAGTGCTTCTGTAGGACTGACTTTTGAAAAGTGCAACTGCTGGATCAACCAGAATATGGATTTTACACTTGATGGCTACTGTTAAATTACCTTCATAAATTTTTTTTCCAATTAAGGTTCCCATCAAAAGTGAGTTCCTACTTCCTCATTTTTTCACCAAGACTATATTTTATCCATTATTTACAAATTTCTCATGCATGAGTTCTGGTTGTTTTGGGGTACCTTAGGCTTCAATTCTTTGGTATTAGAGTTTTCTTGTATACCTGAAGAATAAAATCTTCGTAATGAGAAATTTGGTTAGTGCTAGTTAGCTCTGACTATGTGTATTAGGATTAGTTAGCTCTGACTATGTGTATTAGGATTAGTTAGCTTTGACTATGTGTATTAGAATTGCTTAAGCCAGCCAGCGCCGCGGCTCACTAGGCTAATCCTCCGCCTAGCGGCACCGGCACACCGGGTTCTAGTCCCGGTCGGGGTGCTGGATTCTGTCCCGGTTGCCCCTCTTCCAGGCCAGCTCTCTGCTGTGGCCAGGGAGTGCAGTGGAGGATGGCCCAGGCCCTTGGGCCCTGCACCCCATGGGAGACCAGGAGAAGCACCTGGCTCCTGGCTTCGGATCACTGCAGTGCGCCGGCTGCAGCACGCCGGCCGTGGCGGCCATTGGAGGGTGAACCAACGGCAAAAGGAAGACCTTTCTCTCTGTCTCTCTCTCACTGTCCACTCTGCATGTCAAAAAAAAAAAAAATTGCTTAAGCCCTTGTGTTTCTGTTTACTTTGCTTTGGTTGTGATGTCTAACCATGTCTGCAGAAATGTAAATTTAATTGTTCTGATGACGGAGCTGAAGAAAATTACCCTCCCCCCCTTACTTCCCATGTCTTGGTGTTAGTAACACCACTTTGGGAGCCCATGTATTATTCTAGTGTCTGCTCAAACCATCTGAGCTGTACTGGGAGTTGGGTATAGATCTACTGTGCACCCCTAGGTGGGAAGTGACCCATATCTGTTTGCATGGTGTGTTTCAGGTTACCTCAGTTGGCTAGATTACCTCCTCTATGTCAGTTTATATTTACTGTGTAAGCAGCAAAGGAAACATAAGAATTTTATTTTGGAACTACATATCTATCCAAAGTCCTATGTATATGTCATACACACACATACACACATATTGTGTATATATGTATGTGTGTGTATGTGTATATTTCTATATATACATACATACATATATATAAAATATATATATATATATATATATAAAATGTGTGTTTTGGATTCAGAATCAAGATTCCATGCTCTATCACAGGGTTGAGGTTACTTACACAGCCAACTACATGGCAAAGGCCATAAATTCCCTGGCTCTTTGCCACTCTGCAGTTACTACCCTTCTCTTGAAAATGACAAATGACTGCTCAGTCTATGTGCTGGTCTCCACCATGCTGTGGTTACTGATTGCTTCATAACAAACTCCCCAAATGCATGGGTAAAATAATATTAACTTCACAAATCTTCATCTTTATCAGGGCTTGGTGGGACAACTCACATGTCTTCTCCTTGGTGTCAGCTGGGGCAAGTAACTCAATGGGGTAGGAGGATCTACATCCAAGATGGTGTCTGCCCATGAGGCAAGTTGGTGCTGGGTTTTAGGTCCCTTCCGTGCAGCCTCTCATCAGGGCTTCCTTACAATACACTGGCCACATCATCTCTTCTGTATCTCAATGTTCACACAGACTCAGAGCTCAAGGTCAAGGGCAAGGAACTTACACCCACTTCCTGAGAGAAGACATTCAAACAACTTGGGTGCATAGCTAGATAATAAAATGCTTAAATAAATTTCTCTATTAAGTAAAGTTTCATAAAGTTTCATAAAACTTTATGTTCTGAATGTGATTTTTAACATGTAAAATTAAGGCCAGATACGATCAGGTATAGCCACGGATATGGCAAGACACATAAATATTGTTGTTGGCATTGAGCTACACCTAAAAAAGAAACAGTCTTTCAATAAGTGCCCATAACACATATGAGCAGGTGAAAATAAAATTCACTGGATAAGTTTTTATAAAAATGCAATTTTCCTACATGCATTTAGGTATTTATTTTGCTGATCTGTTAAGGATTTCAGAGCTGATGAAGTGACATGTTTCTGTTGAATGAGTGACATCTTCTTCAAATAGTGTGCAGACACTTTTATTAGTCACGTACATCCTGAAGCGTTTTTATTCATTCAGTGTATGTTGGGGGGGACTTCACCAAGGGATCTGAGTTAAAAATTTCCCATACAAATGTGAACATTAAAGGGTATCTGTTGGAAAGCCATGCATTCTAAAAATCATTATAACGATGTGCTTTTAGCCATATTGCAAGTCTCAGATGAGTCTCTATTTTTTGAAATTTTTATTAGTTGAGCCTATGTAATAAATATTATAAAATACAAATATATAATGCAAGCTAATATCAAACTCACTCTATTGTTTCCCAGGAATTTACCTCAGGAGCTGCTGCATGCTTCTTGAGTTGTTTTATTTAACAAAGCAAATGTCCTCTGTGTGTGAGGATGACGGGAGGCGTGATTCATTTCAAGAGCGTGCTGGGCACCTGTGAAATATGACACCCAGAGAACAGGATGACAGTGTGGGGATTTCCAATGATATTTTCAACTGGTTTTTTTGACTGTATCAGCACATTTTTCTTGGATCATGTAATAAAAAGTTTTTTTTTTTTTTTTTGTTTTTTTTTTTTTTTTTTTTTTTGCCAGGCAGAGCTAGACAGTGAGAGAGAGACCAAGAGAGAGTTATAGACAGTGAGAAAGAGACATAGAGAAAGATCTTCCTTCCATTGGTTCACTCTCCTAATGGCTGCTACAGCCGGCGCTGCACCGATCCAAAGGCAGGAGCCAGGTGCTTCTCCTGGTCTCCCATGGGGTGCAGGGCCCAAGCACTTGGGCCATCCTCCACTGCCCTCCCGGGCCACAGCAGAGAGCTGGACTGGAAGAGGAGCAACCAGGACTAGTACCCGGCGCCCCAACCCGGACTAGAACCCTACAGCATCTGGGGCCAGCGCAGTGGCTCATTTGGTTAATCCTCTGCCTGCAGCGCCAGCATCCCATATGGACGCCAGGTTGCTCCTCTTCCAGTCCAGCTCTCCACTGTGGCCCAGGAAGGCAGTAGAGGTTGGCCCAAGTGCTTGGGCCCCTGCACCCGCATGGGAGACCAGGAGGAGGCTCCTGGTTCCTGGCTTCAGATAGGTGCAGCGCACCAGCCATAGCAGCCATCTGGGGAGTGAACCAATGGAGGGAAGACCTTTCTCTCTGTCTCTCTCTCTCTCACTGTCTAACTCTGCCTGTCAAAATAAAATAAATAAATAAATAAATAAATAAATAAATAAAACTATCTTGTTTGGAAAAAAATAATACAGCATCTATAAAATGAGTAGATCTTTTTGTAAAGATTTTTCTGCAATATCACAAAACAAAAAAAGCCAATCACACTCACAAGAAATTCACTTATTACTTTGACAACTTGACTCTTCGTAGAGGTAGCCCTTTTTGATTTTAAGATGTGTCTTGGATTTAGAGATTTATATTGCTTCAGTAATTCTTAACAATAACACTTGTTTTATTCTTAACAATAACACTTGTTTTATTCTTAATCTTGAAGAATAATACATTCAATAATAAACAGATTAAGTGAACTGATGGATCAATAATAACAACATATCTACTTCCTGTAGAATGATGACACTTGTAAATAGAACCCTAGTCTTACCCTGATCTGGCTTTCTAAATCCAGTATACTGCTTCTGTAATTCAGCAGGAGCCGGGCACACACAGCAGCTCTGCAGCTCTCCGTGCTGAGCCCTCGCCAGCCCATGGTGCTGATTAAATACAGCAGTTCTGGATTCAGTGCCAGCTGTGTTCTAATCCTCATCCCATTCTGCACTACCTGTGTGTTCCCAAGGGAGCCATCATGCCTCTGGTGCACTTCTGTAAGATAAAACTACCTGACTTGGATGAGGAGTAACAGATGTGCCTGGGGCCACACTGTCATACTGCCACGTGTGGAGTTGTACCTGGGTAAACACACTTTCCTTCCCCTCTTAATTTCCTGAAACACAGAATCCTCATTTTCCTTTCCTATTGTTTCTTAGATTCTAAGCAACTCTAGTAGTTAATGTTTTTTTTTTTTTTTTTTTTTTTTTTTTTTTTTTTTTGGACAGGCAGAATTAGACAGTGAGAGAGAGAGACAAAGAGAAAGGTCTTCCTTTTTCCATTGGTTCACCCCCCCCCACGTGGCCGCTACAGCTGGCATGTTGCAGCCAGCGTGCTGCACCAATCCAAAGCCAGGAGCCAGGTACTTCTCCTGGTCTCCCATGGGGTGCAGGGCCCAAGGACCTGGGCCATCCTCCACTGCACTCCCTGGCCACAGCAGAGAGCTGGACTGGAAGAGGAGCAACCGGGACAGAATCCGGCTCCCCAACCAGGACTAGAACCTGGGGTGCTGGCGCCGCAGCTGGAGGATTAGCCTAGTGAGCCGTGGTGCCAGCCTATAGCTAGTGCACTCATATTTCTTTTATCTTATAGTTGCTTCCAAGTCCATATTCATAGAAAGTATTATATATATATATATGTGTGTGTCTGTGTGTGTGTGTGTATATCGAGAGAGAGAGAGAGAGAGAGAGAGAGAGAGAGAAAGGAGATCTCATCCCCTAGCTCACTCCTCGAGTATCTCCAATGACCAGCTAGGGCTAAAACCGAGAGCCCAAAACCCAACCCAGGTCTTCCACTTGGGAGACAGGAACCCAACTGCTTGAGCCACCATCATTGCCTCCCAGTGACTACATTGGCAGGAAGCTGGAATCAGGCACCAGATTCAGGTGTCTTAACTGGCATCTTAACTCCTGGACCAAGTGCTTCCCCCTGGTGTGGTACAGTGTGGTTAATCTGTCCTTTGGCATTCTGTCATCACATTTGGGAGTGCCTGATTGGAGTCAACACTACTGTGCTTTGAATCCAGCTTACTGCTAAAGCATATCCTGGGAGGCAGCAGATGATGGCTCAAGTAGTAGATTCTCTGTCACCCAAGTAGGAGACCTGGATGGAGGTTCTGGCTCCCAGCTTTGGCCTGTCCCGTTCTTTTCTGTTGTGGAAATTTGGGGAGTAGACCAAGAGATGAGATCTCTTTTTTTTTTTTCTCTCTCGCTCTCTCTCAAATCATTGTGCCTATCAAATAAGTAAAAATAAAGGAAATGACTTTTAAAAAGTAAGATTACTCAGGTGAAAGGATGGGTAATCAACCCTATATCTTGTGCCCTTAATTATTAGTTCATAATACTGTTAATAAGTCAGGCTAAGAAATATCTGTTATTGCTGGCGCCGTGGCTCACTAGGCTAATCCTCTGCCTTGCGGCGCCGGCACACTGGATTCTGTCCCAGTTGCCCCTCTTCCAGGCCAGCTCTCTGCTGTGGCCAGGGAGTGCAGTGGAGGATGGCCCAAGTGCTTGGACCCTGCACCCCATGGGAGACCAGGAGAAGCACCTGGCTCCTGCCTTCGGATCAGCGCGGTGCACTGGCCAGCTGCAGTGCGGCGGCTGCAGTGGCCATTGAGGGTGAACCAACAGCAAAGGAAGACCTTTCTCTCTGTCTCTCTCTCTCACTGTCCACTCTGCCTGTCAAAAAAAAAAAAAAAAAAGAAATATCTGTTGCTAATTCCCTGTATCTGAAGTTTTAAGAGCTAAATGACAACCTAGGCCTCGGAGGACTTGATCAGATTTATCTAAAATCGCTTGATCCATATTAAAAAAGGCCACATTCTCCTATAAACAACATAGCAAAATAAATGAACTGTTTTATGAAATGCTTTTGAGTCATGTTTTATTTGATGAATATTAAAAACTCAATTATTCAATAATTATTATGTGTTAGATTCTTCACTGGCCCTTTGCTGCTGCTATTGTTGTTGTCAAAATGATTTATTTATTTACAGTTGACAAATACAAATTGTGTATATTTCTGGTGTAAAACAGGGATGTTTCATTTATGTATACATGGTGGAATGTTTAAATCAAGTAAATTAGCATACATGTTAAGCTACATAGTTTTTTTGGTGATGAGAATACTCAAAATCTTTCCTTTTAATTTTATATATTTTTTCTTGTTAATTACTTTTTAACAGTTTCAACATAGCAATTTTATACAGTCTACAATCTTAGTAATTTTAAATTGCAATTATAGCTACTGTGGTGTAAATAGATCATGAACATATTACTCTGTTGTAACGTAAATCTTGCATCTATTGACCTACAATTCCCCAGTCTCTTACCCTGCAGCCCCTGGAAACTACTATCCAACTCTGTTTTCATGAGTCTGACTTTAGATGCACATCTCAGTGAGATTAAGTGGTACCCACCTTTCTGCACCTGGCCTGTTTCAGTAATATGATGCCATCCAGGTCCATCCACATTGATCAGAGAGCTTTGTCTGCTTCAGCTCCCATGACAGGCAGATCAGTGTTGATTGGCAGACCAGCCTTCTGGGAGAATTATTATCATTCCTGAATCTTATGGAGGGAAACCGAAGGATGCAGAAAGAGAGAATCTGACCTAAGAACTTGTAGTTACTCAGTGCATCTCCCAGGCTCACCAGGCCTGCTCCTCTGTACAGTCTGGGTTCGTATTTCTGCGGGCCCTTTGAGCATGGTGCTATGTACATTTCCTCCTTCTTTTTACTAAGTTCTGGGATATCATAGAGAGTTTTAGATAATTACCAATCCCTTGCTCATCACTTAAAAAGCTAGGTGAGTAGCGCAGTATTTTAACTGGGGAACATATACATTTGGTTGTCATAACTGAGATGTGGAGAGGGGCTACTCCTGACACATAAGAGGGAAACAGTGGTTGAGGACACTGGTAACATCCCAGAATGTACAAGAAACCCTTCTCACCCCGCACCTCCTGCAACAAGAAATAACTATCTTGTCCAAATGTCAATAGTACTGAGGCACAGAAATCCTGCTCTAGAAAATGACATTTTTTTCAGTTCCTGAAAACAACAATTTTAATCTAAAAAACATAACAGAGTCTGGAGATAATATATTACTAAATGAACTTTGAATGCTGGAAGATGTTTTTGTTTCTTTTCTGTCTGGGAAAATAATAATATAAATCTTATCTTGGTTTTTACATTCGGTGGCTATTTTTACAGGTAAATAATTTTCATCAATTAAATTATAAGAACATTAATTATGAAATTGTGAACCATAACTAAACTTTGATTAGTAGAGATTCAATTTACCCAATTACCTTATAATTGTGCTGTTGTGTATTTTGAAAATATGTTTGATGAAGTGAGACTGCAACTATAACTGAGATGTTCAGGATTTCCTTTTTCTTCTGTACAGATGTGAAAACTAAAAATTCTAAGTACATTTCTCATTGTGTAATTTCTCATTGCTTATATTTGGTCATTAATTCACTTTCCATCTCAAGAACTTAGAAATGAGAAAGAAATATTCCTAAGACTATGATAATTTGGTCTTTTCCTATAATAATTTTAATTCTAATAAATTCAATTCATTTGTCCTCTTTATCAATTTTATGGGGACAAAATCCCTGCAGAGTTAGTATTTCCTAATCTCTCCTCCCTTTTCGTCAGTAACTTGGAAGCAGGTATTGCAGACACTTGACATTTTAAAGCTGCTCTTTGGCTAATGGGATCCAGGAGGAGGCCTGCTCCTTGCATCCTCAGAGTTGGTGGAATGTCCCGGCTTGCTTCCTTCCGCCTACACCGTGTAATCAGCTCAGGAATATTTTTGCTAAAGGAGGCAGATGTCTTTCCCAAGCAAAGGAAGAAAATTAGAAAGTAACAAAGTGGCATGAAATATATTTTCACAGAGGTAAAACTAAAAGCATGCAACCAAACAGTTTCTGATAGAAAGCTTAAAAAATGAATTTTTTTTAAAGCAAACTACTTATGGTGCAAATAGACAGTGTATGTTATGACAGTGTAGGCTGGCAATCCAAGAAAATATATGATGTAAGCTTTATGAAGAACATTTATGAAATAAAAACTTTCTTTTTTGAGAGCCCTATGGTCTAAAAGCCACATATTTTCAATGTTGAATTGTGTATTAGTTTAGAAAAGCATCCTTTTTTTTCATTTCTATGTATTTCTATATTTAGTTAAAAAGCCACTTATTATTTATGGTAAGAAAGTGACTAAATTTACCCAGCCATCAAACACTGAAAAATAAAAGCATGAATGGAATTCTTGTTTCTTGTTACCCTGCCAACTTCTATCAGTTAAGAATTGGGGTTGCCTTCACTGTATACTCACTCCAAAGATGAAAAAGCTATTTATCCAATCAAGACCAAGACCCAAGCCCTCACTGAAGCAACAGTGACATGAACATTGTTATGACACTGTCTTCCAGGAAATCTTCCTCTGCCACATTTTCATTTATTCTTTAACATTTATTAACATTTATTAAAGCACTTCTATAGGTCTGGTATCACCTTATGCCTCATAGGATTCGGTGTAGACAATGATTGAAAAGACAGGATCCTTGTTCTTAGGGCATTATTATTATTATTTTTTTTTTTTTGACAGGCAGAGTGGACAGTGAGAGACAGAGACAGAGAGAAAGGTCTTCCTTTGCTGTTGGTTCACCCTCCAATGGCCACTGCGGCCGGCGTGCTGATCCGAAGGCAGGAGCCAGGTGCTTCTCTTGGTCTCCCATGGGGTGCAGGGCCCAAGTACTCGGGCCATCCTCCACTGCCTTCCTGGACCACAGCAGAGAGCTGGACTGGAAGAGGGGCAACCGGGACAGAATCCGGTGCCCTGACCAGGACTAGAACCCGGGGTGCCAGCGCTGCAGGTGGAGGCTTAGCCTAGAGAGCCGGGGCGCTGGACCTTAGTGCATTCTTAAGGTAGTGTGATGTGGAACGGGAAAGCTAAGCCCCCTTGCAATAGATGTTCCCGAAGAGCAAACAGGTGCTGCAGCATCTTGGGAGTGTTAAGGGGAAGAGTCACAAGCGTCCTGAAAGGCTAGATCTCTCTGCATAAAGACGAGAGGAGACTAAAAGAGGAGGGGAGTGGAAGTTCAGGCAGAGGGGAAATTACAAGCGATGAGAGAAATCGTGGATGGTCCAGGTGACTGTGAGAAGCTGGACACTGGACTTCCGGGTCAGGCTGAGAGGTTTGCTGGGACAAAGCAGCAAGGGCTTGTTCACCACCCCATATTGTTTGTGCTTATTCTTTGGCTGATGTACGTCAGTGTAGAAGCCGTGTAGGGAGGCTGGTACTTTGGGAAGACGACTGGCTACAGCATAATGTTGATGTGTGAGAGTGGTTCAAGGAGGCACGGTTCTCAGCTGTGCAGTAACCAGCCCAGGGGTGACTGAGGCCTGAACTGAGTGATGGTGGCAGATGAGGAAAATGGACAGATACACGATAGTCACAAAGGGAGAACTCGGAAGATTTGGAAATTGGTTAAAAGTTATTGTTGAAAAAAGAGGTAAAAAAAACCATTCAGGCATTAAACAGCTGGATAGATAATGATATCTTGTTTCCACAAGGGAATACAGAAATGAGAGTGTATTTTGAGGAAAAGACCACTGTCTTTCCACTTAACAAATGTAAACTATATCTCCATTTTAGTCAGGTAGATTGTCCAATAAAAAGCTGAATAAACTAATCTGATCCATAGGAGAACATGGATTGGACAAATTTATTGGACGTTTAAACATAGTTAATGATATGGTGAGGCCAGAGGACTAACTGCTTGTTGTGTGATGGAGAGGAGAAAGTAGGAGAGGTTTAGAAGTTTGGGAACTTCTTATCTAATTGTTTTTGTTTCAATGTTTCTCCAAGAGAAGATGGGATTTCTGAAAGTACTTAAGTGGATTGAGGTGGGAAAGTAGGCATGAATTCAGCCCAAAGTTAATTCAACTGACAGTTCTGTATGTGCAGTAGTGCTAATGATCAAAAACAGCCAAAATGAAAGCAAGTTATCCAGATTCAAAGAATTGAAAAATAGTTGCTTGCTAGATAGTATGTCTCTCTCTCACAAACACACACACACAGGATTCCCAAATTGTCAAGTAGTTTTTTCATTTTCTGCTTGCTGTCATTCTAACATACCCCTGTCTATTGGAAATTTCCAGAAGGCATCCTAACTGACTTCTGTAGCCTTAATTGCAGAAAACTCACTGAATTTTCTTCTTCTTCTTAAGACACTATATCCCTCCCCTTCCTCAAATTAAAGGTAAAACCTTGGTCCCAGTCAACATTCTGACAAAAATTTAAACACACAGAGAAATTAAAATTCAGTTTTAAAAATAAGGGAGGAACTAAATGAAAAACTTCATTTCTGTGCAAAGATTTAGAAGTGCATAAATATAATTATCAAGGTTGGGGAAGCACGTTTATGCAGTTGAGTAATTTTTTCTGAATGTTAATATAGATTTCCATTAAAACCTTCTAATTTAAGTGTTAAAGTTGGACAGTTTGTGCCAACTTCTGGCTTTTGAGGATAAATGGCCAGTTGCTAGCACCCAGTGATGATGCTGATTTTACTAGAGTTTAAACAAGCACTTGAATGCAAAGCTTCTTAGGCACAGAACCTCAGATTCTATTTCTGTTCTCTTGAGCTCAGGATGACAATAATGATAAACTGTGTCACACTGCGAGGCAGCTTAGGTTGAAAACAATCTTCCACCAGGGACAGTAACACAAACTTTAAGTTCATACCCTGGTAAAACACTCACAGGTGTACAATGGCCTCCTCTTTTTCCTTCTTGTCTTGTGTGATTGTTCAAGAAAATTCATACCCCACTCCCACCCAACTTCATAAAATCCTTAAGTAGAGAGCTAAAACAAATTCATCTTTTTCTACATAGAGATTAGGATTTCTACTTTTTACAAATATTTATATACATCTGTTTAGATGTGTTTATTTATATCATTACATTTGTCGCAGTATATTTTTAAAAAATCATTCAATTTAAAGAGGTAGTAGAAAATAAGTGGATGGGGATTTTCAAGATATGGATGGGATAAATTGTGGATGTAGATAAACTACATCATTTAAATAAATGATAGTTTTCTTTTGAAATTGGACAATTAAACATTCATGCATAGTTCTATCTGTAGATATAGAACAGTGGCTAGCATGTTACCAAGATTTTTTTTGTTTTGACAGGCAGAGTGGACAGTGAGAGAGAGAGACAGAGAGAAAGGTCTTCCTTTTTGCCGTTGGTTCACCCTCCAATGGCCGCCCCGGCCGGCGTGCTGCGGCCGGCACACCGCGCTGATCCCAAGGCAGGAGCCAGGTGCTTCTCCTGGTCTCCCATGGGGTACAGGGCCCAAGCACCTGGGCCATCCTCCACTGCACTCCCTGGCCACAGCAGAGAGCTGGCCTGGAAGAGGGGCAACCGGGACAGAATCCGGCGCCCCGACCTGGACTAGAACCCAGTGTGCCGGCGCCGCAAGGCGGAGGATTAGCCTAGTGAGCCATGGCGCCGGCCTAGATTATTTTTCTTAGAAGACCTAATACTTTCCTTTCTACCCTAAGAAGTAGACATTTGGCATAAATCTGATCACCTGCCCACTTGTAAGAAAGTCTGTTTTTTTGGTCAAAGTAAACAAAATTGGTCCCTGTCAAGGGAAAATGCAATGACTTTTCAATTTTCACCATTACATTTCTTGCTTGCAATCATGTAAACTGGTAGACTGTCCTGGGGTCTGATTGGCACCTTAGCTGAATTCCTCCTCTGAAGTATCCTCATATTTATGGAGCAGTGCCAGAGAGCTCTAGAACACTGGGAACCCCCACATGGAGCTCAAAGCACGGCTACGTAGCACAGGGCCACTTCACAAACTGTAGGTTCCTCAGCCAGGGACCCTACAGGTCTTCAAGACACACCCTGATTTCCCTGTGCGCCTTTAGAACAGGCAGGGATACCAATGCCTGCTGCTGCTCCCTGACCACTGCTTATTCATTCATTGATTCACTTATTCTTCTAGCAGGCATTTACTGAGCTTTGTGAGGTTTACAAGGAAATAAAATGCTTGGGTCTTGCTCTCTGGGAATTAAAAATCATGTTCAGCTAGTATGTGGGGATAGGAATTTTTGGTGTCAGAATGAGTTTTATCTTAATAATTTAATAATCATTTCATAATTAATGATCAATAGCCATAAATATTAGAAAGAACGAAAGGATGAGATGTAAAGGAGAGAGATCATACTTAGAAGCTTACATGAAATAGAAATTTTTGAAAAAGGCATGTTATGGGCCAGATTTTGTTCCCTACCTACTCCTTATGCTGAAGTCCTAACCTCAGTGCCTTAGAATGGAACATATATGGAGACAGGAACTTTATGTGAACAATGACAGTAAAATGAAGTCCTTAGGATTTTTCTTAATCCAATAAAGAGTGTCCTTATCAGAATGGGACACTTGGACTTAGACACTCACAAAAGCATGATGATATAGAGACTAAGGAAGAAGATGCCCATGTACAAGTCAAGGAGAGAGGTCGTTCTCTAGGAATCCAACTTGGACATTTCTAGGTTTTGGACTTCTAGCTTTAGAAACTGAAGAAATAAGCCACTGTTGTTTAAGTCACCCAGTGAATAATGCTTTGTCAGAGCAGCTCCAATAAGTTAATACAGCAAAAAACCAGTCAAAAGTATTTAATGGGCAATTAATTTAAATTTATCACTATGGTAAATATTGTGTTGTAGAAATTGATTCTTTCTGATCTTAAACTGGTTACATTTCATTTTTCTGATGAATAAAATCATACAGTAAGAACCAGAAGAACACATACACATACAGGAAACTCAAGTCCAGTAGGAAATAGCATTTATGACTGTTAGATAGGAATAAAGAAATGCGAGAGGGGACAGCACTGTGGTGCAGTGGGTTAAACCATGGCCTGCAGTTCAGGCATCCCATATGGGCACTGGTTCGAGCCCTGGCTGCACCACTTCTAATCCAGCTTCTTGCTAATATGCCTGGGAAAGCAGCAGAGGATGATACAAGTCCTTGTGCCCTTTTGGCCTGGCCCAGCCCCAGTTGTTGCTATCATTTGGGGAGCGAACCATCAGATGGAAGACCTCTCTCTCTCTCTCTGTCTCTCCTTTCTCTCTCTCTCTCTCTCTGTAACTCTGTCTTTCAAATAATAACATAAATCTAAAAAATAAGAATTGGGAGAATCTCAGTAATTGTAATGATGACAATGATAATAGCAGTTGCTTTATAAGAGAATTTTATTTCTGTTCTATTTGAGGACCAGAACCATAGAGAAGTTGTCTTTTGTTCATCCAAGCTCTCACGGTTGCAATTTTTGACATAAATTTATCTGTGTTCTAACCTGAAGCTCACAAACCGAAGGGACACAGTGCAGGCACCTGTTCTTAAGATGTGGCAGACAGTTTCAAAGGGTTCACCAGCCCCAAGAAAGGTCAGCTCTGCTCCCAGGTGCTCACCAATGCTCATTAGCAGACACTGGGGTTTACTGATTACTGAGAACTCATAAACCCCCAGTGGCCCATCAGGCTGCAAGTTACTCTGGGAGACTTGTGAGTATTTAGGCCTAAATAGGAGGAGTATTTCAGATCATTAGGAAGTTGTCCTTCTGCTTCCACTAAGCTCACCCAGTCACTTCGAGAGGAACACGGCAGGCCTTTCCTTTACCTAACAGTTCTGAAACAGGAGGAAGGAATTTGTTGCAAAGGTCTTCACAAGGTCACAGCCAAATATATGAACTAGGCAGGAGGACCACATGTGAATTTGCATAAAAATATGCCTCCAATTTGCATCTAAATGCATTTTAATCTGCATAGAAGTCTATTATTATGCCTTTAGAGTATAAATTTTATAATTGTTCTTCTTTAGAGCTGTCATTTAGCTTTTGTGCCTTGCGCACCCACCCCATCCTGCCCTCCATTCTTCAGATGATCTCTTCATTCTCAAACATGCCTGCTTTTGTGACTCCACCACACTGCAATGGAGTGCTGGCACTTTTACCCAAGGAGTGCATGTGGAAGCATCCTCTATTCTTCTTCCTCATCATAAAATCTACTACACACTCTTTTTCCCTCTTTCTGTCTAGTGTTCACCCTCTTCAAGGATTGTTAAGTCCATCGCTGTTAAAGCAAAGTTGTTCCAGACAGTTAGGCAAAGAAGTGTTTATTTAAGACTATTGCCAAAATGGAGAGAGGTTGAACTTAACTTCCTTGAAACAAAAGATGGGAGAATTTTTAAGCTCTACTATGAGGTAGTGCTTGAGGGCATTGTGGTGGTGCAGAGTCGGTCAATAGTTATCAGGCCTGAATTTGTCAGTCAGTATTGGTAGAAATCAGGTTCTAACTCTCTGATGAGACTGGGTCACAGGGGCTCTATCTTTCTTGATGATTACATTTCAAAGGGATGCCTCTCATGTCCTTGAGAAGGTCATTGCTGGGAAATGACTTATGTTTAAAAGAGGCAGAGCAAGAATATGCAATCACATATTTCCTAAAGCATGGTTTTCTACAAGAAGGAAGGTCATCAGCCTCGGAGGAAAAGCTGACTAAAGTTTAGTTAAACTGAAGGGAATGTTGAGTCTATTTGTGGCAGGCCAATAGCCAAGTAATAGTTACATATGCACCCATCTAGCCTCTTCTCTACTGCCTCCTCTCTTTAGTAACCCTAATATGAAGAGCTTTCTTCATTTATGTTGTTCGTGTAGAGGGAAGAAAAAAAGTAACAGATGGGGCTTGCATTGGGAAGGAGTAGAGCTCAGAGCAAGTAGCTGCTCTTCAATTCAATGTAAAGGGAAGGCTACTTTTTCAAGAGTCTCCAGTCAGTGAACTGAAATTCAGAGACTAGATCATTTTTGTATATGATGATGCATTCGCAATTACAGGGTGTACATTTGCTTGCTTGTACCTTCTGGAGAAATGTCAAGGCTATGCCCGATGGCAGTAAGGGTGACCCATCATAAACTGGACCACTGCCTGTTCCTCCCGGTCTCTTTGTGCTCCACTTCTAAGATATCTTCTTTCATTCATTTGCCTTAAAAATTTGCCACTCCCATAGCTTTTCCTTTTGAGAGAGAGAGAGAGAGAGAGAGAGAGAGAGAGAGAGAAGTCATTGTTTCATTATTATTTTATATTCTATTTGCTTTTTACAAAGTCACACATACATTTATTCTTCTGTATACATGGGTGATTTGTAAATCTAATTTACTTTCTGAATTTATAATCTTAATTCTTGTCTGTAGAACAAAAGATTGGCAGGGTGCTTCTCTGTCCTTGGCTCTGTGAACCTCACAACACCCATTTCTAACTGTGAAGACATCTAAGGATCAAAACTGGATTATATTTTGTGGATAATTAAGTTCTATATCAACTTTATTACTTCTTTCCCCACAAATGTGAGCTTTTGATGGAACAGAGTGACTATAATATAAGCTAAGCGTGACAATAGGCAGCTCAAAGTATATAAAAGAAAACACTTTCACCTCAGTTGTTGGAATGGTTCTGAAATGCTTTGTTTGTTTTTGAATATGTGATACTGTTAATTTCTTCTGGTGAAATGAAACACAGACTTAAAAGGGGTTATCAGAGGCTAAATGCTGTCACTCAGCCTCTGTGCTGATATTTCAGGCATTGTTCCAACTGATCATAATCTGAGAGATAATGACTCAAGTTCTGTTTTTCCCAGCTGTTCGTACTAGTGGGAACAGCTGCCATTGTTACACTTGTAAGCTGCATGCTTGGCAGGACTTGTGACAGACTCTGAAAATGCGTTTGGTTGGGAGCTTCTTTTTCTGCATGCAAAGGTATGCTCAGATTTGAAACAGGGGCAACTGCATGTTGTCTAGTTGACATTACCAGTGCCTAGGAGAAATCAGAGGGACTCATTTGCACTAAAGACACATCACCTTGAATTTTCCCTTTTCTTTGCTTGAATGAATCACTTGTGTTATACTTATTTGAATAATTTTTCAGTACATGAAAAAAGAACATCAAGGATAAATGTGGGTGATGGAGCCCACAGTCCATTGATATGTTATGAGATGCAAGATTAAAGTTAGAAATTTCTGCTACTTTTGGTGGATGATGATTTCTCATTAGGAATTCATCTTCTCTCACCTGGGTCCCTTTGTGCCCAATGCCAAACTTGGAAAGACAGCTGGACTTGATTAGAGACTCATAGACAAAAGGGCTTTCCCTATGTGGAGTCTGTCAGCAGCACTAGGATTGAACCAGTAGCTTTGGCCTCATTAGCATTGTGTTCTACCAGCTGGCTCTGAGAAAAAGTTAATAGTCATCATGAAATGATATTTTTGAGTGATCAAAATAAAATAAAATGCATTTGAATCACAGTGTGTTTTTAACCTGAGTAGTACAGTATGCAAAGAATCTTCAAATTTCCTGGATCATAAATCATAAAATGGTACCATCCATCTCACCAGATGTCAGCACCATCACGTTATGGGTTGTGGTTATCTTACAGTGGGGTTTTCTTTAAATTATCATTATTTTTTAAATAGATAAATATTTTTCCAGAGACTGTGTTTTAAACCTTTTGTTTAGCTAGATTTGAAAAATCATTCAAAAATTCCTTTTTTGAGAATACTTTTATAGCGTAGAATCCTGAATGGACACTGTTTATAAAAGTTAAAGTGCTCCAAACTCAATAAATGTGGACATTGCCCAGGATTCCTCTCCCTTTTTGTTTTCTGTCCTAGAACTTTAGCCTTGAGACAAGGCTGAAAATCCAGCTTTGGAATGTTTTCTAAATGTCAATCTTTTATGCACTCACTGGCAGGATTTTCAATTTGCATAAATACTTCATTTTATCAAATTGTAAGATACATCTCTTATCAACTATATTATTTCTTAAAGTGGTTTTCCCATTTGACTTTTCAGTTTCTGCTCATGCAGCTTCCTTTGCTCAATCAGTCACATTTTAAATCTAGGTCATGATTGCTTGTCAGCTTCTTTCACTAGACTGCATGTGCCTTGGATACCAGAATTGTCATTCTTTATTCTCTCTTGCCTGGTACAGGCCTTGCCACACTATAGTTGTTGAATAAACATATTTTGAATGAATGAATATACACCTATTTTAGCCTTTGCTTGCTCTGGTACTCTTCTTATGATTAAAGAAATTGAATACAAGATCAAAAACTTTAAATGCAAAATCGAAATTTGTAAAAAGGCATGGAATGAAAAGTCTTTCATTTACATTCCCCATCTGCACAGCCCTCCCTCCCTCAAAGTGCACATGAGAACCAGGTCATCCGTTTCTTATCCTTCCATCCGGAGTTTAGCTTTGCATGGGAAAATATGCACATGTATTTTCTGTATATTCCTCTTCCCTTTTTCATGCCACATGAGGTATGTGTAGCATATCTCACACCCTACTCATAAATCTCGATCCTTATCTCATAAAGAAGTATTCCTACATTAGAGTACAGTTCTTTTACTTTAAAGCTGTATCACACTGTATTGTGAGGAGTCACCATCATTTATCAACCATTGGTTGTTTCCTGTTAATAGACATAAAGGGTGCTTCAGTGAGAAACCTTCTAACACTTCACATTTGTGCAGGTGAATTCTCAGAATGTAGTTTCTGTGACCAAATTCAGAGTGATGCCATGTCAAATTGCCCTACAGAAGAGTGGTACAGATTTACCCCAGGAATGTCTGAAATTATGTGCTGCCCTATAACTTCATGACAGGTCAGATATCCAAATATAGCTTGTTGTTTTTTTATACATATTGGGGAAAATTTTATGCAAACACAATTTTATTTAGCATTTCATGCATTGCAGGTAAGGCTGAACTCCCTTTCATGTATTAAAGGATCCATTACATTTTCCTTCTTTTTAAATATTTTGATTTATTTTATTTTATTTGAAAGGCAGACAGACAAATAGAAAATCTTCTATCCACTAGCTCACTCCTCAGATGACAGGAACTGGGAACTCAATCTGGGTCTCGCACAAGGGAGACAGGGACCCAACTATCCAAGATGCGAGACAGCAGGAATTGAACTCAGAAGCTGAGCCGGGATTTGAACTCAGAAGCTCTGATTTTGGGGTGCAGACATCCCAAGCAGCATCCTAACTGCTGCACTAAATGTCTACCCTTATATTTTCTTTCTTGCTGTTTGTTTATATACTTGCTACTGGGTTTGGAGATCATTTTTTATTATTTGAATAACCCAGGCATGGCCTTTGTGGTAAATTTGAACAACCTCTCTGACCCTTTTTATGGTGTTTTGAAAGTTAATTGCAATTAGGTTGACTTGGTTCGGGTGAAGTTTATCCATGCATGAAGTTTTTATTTCTATGTCATGAAATTCACAGAACTTTCCAATTGAGTTTTATCAAACTCTTCATTTGAGCTTTGAGTATTAAAGACTTTTCCTACTTTATTATGAAAGGATGCATTGCATTTTATTGTAATAATTTAATGGCTTACTTATGCCACATATGCACTTTTTAAAAAAGATTTATTTATTTATTTGAATGTCAGTTACATAGAGAGAGAGAGAGAGAGAGAGAGAGAGAGAGAGAGAAGGAAAGACAGAGAGGAAGAGAGAGGTCTTCCATCCACTGGTTCACTCCCCAAATGGCCACAGTGGGTGGAGCTGCACCAATATGAAGCTAGAAGCAAGGAGCTTCTTCCAGGTCTCCCACTAGGGTGCAGGGGCCTAAGGACTTGGGCCATCTTCTACGACCTTCCCAGGCCATAGCAGAGAGCTGAATCAGAAGTGGAGCAGCAGTGACTGGAACCAGCGCCCGTATGGGATGCTGGCACGGCAGGTGGTAGCTTTACCCACTATGCCAAAGCGCTGGCCCCATGTATGCACTTTAAATCACTGGAAGCTTATCATAGGGTAGATTGTATCATATGGATTCAACTTTACACATTTTTTTCCAAATCTCTTCTTAATTTTTCTGAACATACATTGAACAGTCTCTGTCCATTGATTTCTTTAGGTAGAAACAATCTTTGCTTTATACTAAATTATATTTTTTAAATTGGGATTATACTAGGTATTTTAGAGTTTGAATTGTCTTTACTTACACATCAATAGTACATGACTACTATTGATACCCATTACGATATATGCATTTATCAAGTAAAAGCAGTATTATCAGTGGTTCATCTCTTAAAATTTCTTCACTACATTATTCATTTCTCCATATCAATGTGCAACTACTGGTCTACCTATAAATATGGTATTTTTTAAATTTGTTTAGTACATGCCAAATTAGCAGGTAAATTTATAGATTATTCATTTGTGCATAATATTAAGACATTTCAGGAACACAGTGTATCTTTCTTTTAGTTCAGTTCTTAATATTTATATTTCAGTGTCATTTAAAGTTTTTTCAATAAATATACAAGTATTATTAAATTTATTCTTGGTGGTTTATAATATTAATGTTTTAATATAGGCTGTTTCTAGCTGGTTATTGTTTATTCATAAAAAATAACAGATATCTTTATATTAATCTTGTTTTCTGAAATCTTTATGAAGTCATTTATTGTTTGCAGTTTTTTATTATTCTTTAGTGTTTTTAGATGTACAAAAATCAGGTAAAATAATTTAACTTCTTTCTTGTATACTTTTAAAACTGTATTTCTTATTTATTTTGATTTGTTTTTGCCTAGTTCCTCATTTATGACATTAAATGATGGCCTTTACAGTGGTTATGCTTAATTTCTTCCTGGCTTTAGTGAATGTATTAGTCAGCTTTTCATTATTACAACTGAAATACCTGAGACAAGGTTGTTGGAAAGGAAAGTTTTGTTTTGCTTTATGGTATGAGAATTCACAGTCCAGGATCAGATGGTCCCGTGGGTCTGGCATTGGCTGGAAGCTGTAAATGGTGGAGGATGTGTGGGGAGAAGATGACAAGGTGAGCTAGGAGGCAGACAGAAGCCGGGCTGAACATGGCTGAAATAACCAACATCTGGTGAGCACCTCCCTCTGAGGGCAAGCCCCAAAGACCAAAGACTTCCCACTAGGTCCACTTCCTAATGTCCACAATTACAAGACTCCACCCTAATCCATGAGCCATGAGCATGAATCTATTATCTGTTATCATACAACGCTGGAGTTCAAACATCAGCATGGATTTTAATAGCCAAGTCCTGTTCAATCTGTAACAGGAGGGTTGTCCCTGGTTTCTTATCCAAGCACTTTGTTGAATTTTTGGTTAGACTGAACTATCTATGTATCTCTGTACCTCTGTCTCTGTCTTTGTCTCTGTTTCTCTGTATGCATATGTGCAAATGTGTATGCATTTATATATGAACTATGGTTTAGCATCTGTGTAGTTCTATTTCATGCCTGTGTCAGTTTGGGTCCTCACAGAAGTAGACATTCAGAAAGAACTATATATGCTATGGATTTGTTGCAGGAAATGCTTGAGAAAGAATAAAGGGCTAAGAGCAGGAATATGTCAAAGAGGTTTCTCACTGCACTGCAGGATAACACCCATCACATGGGAAAGGCAGGAAGATTTGACAGGAAGAACCTCAGACCCTGCGGCTACTTGGACATGATGGCTGAGTTTCTCAAAGTAGAATTATGTGAATGGATCTTCACTAATGTCCTTTCTGCTGTCTCTCATTGATTGGGAAGTTCGGTCTTGGTATGCACAGCGGTAAACCGCTCTGTGCAATATTTTTAGAGGCAGTGCTGAGAAATGCATTTGTATAATTTCATACTTTTAGTTTACTGCTTCCGTCTGTTTATGGTTTATGTGGAATATTTGCATTTCCACATTCAGGGAAAGCTGGAATTTTCCTGATGGATGATGGAGTTTTACGGGATTTTGGATCTCAAGCAGCTCTCATGTTGATATTTGAACCATACATCTTGTGATAGATATGTTTCCTTCTTACTAATGCACACTTAAAGTTCAAAAACTGGAATAGACAGCTTAAATAGAAACTTTTATATATAAAGTTATGGAATGTTGGAGTAATGTCTTACAACTTTTTCAGTAACAGAACAGCAAGAAGGAGAAAAAATACAAATATTTCTTTAGGGCTTCAGGGTGATAGAAGCATTTATATTTTAAAATCTGAGAGACAGCTTAGAATAGAGAAAACATGAACTTTGGAGTCACAAAAACTTTGGTCCTGAACCTAGTTTTTACCATAAATTATTTAACACATGGAACCCTCAATACTCCTTCTTTGGATACACATAAATAAGTCATTTCCCAGGATCCCTTGCGGTGGGTATGATCTCGGGACTGAATTTTTTCCAGTAGAGTAGTAAGGAGTGAAAGTGCTGCACATCACTTCCAAGTCTGCCACAGAAGAATTCAATATGAGGTTCCCCCTTCCTCTAACTGCGGCAAGTAATGATGGGGCAGGAGGAAATGCAGAGCCGTAAGATGTGAGGAGCCTCTGCTGCAGGACGGCTGCCATTCAACCATAATCCCACTCAGAACACATTATGCTGAGTCATTAATTTCCTGGGCCTCCTTATTACTTAGGGCGCAGATGCATGATCTGGAGAGAACTCAGTGCTAATGCCTTAGAATATTTAATTAATAATACATGCTCAATAAATATTGCTTCCTATTCTCACTAGTGGCATGCCCACAAGGAACTTGAAAATGTATTTTACAAATAATAGAAATAATATTTAAGCAATCTAAATTCAGTCTGTTTATGGGACCTAATGAAACCACAAGCCAATTCTTATTAATTTATTGTTTTATAGCACTTTACTATTCACCTTCAGAGCAATAACAGCACAGGAACTATGAAGCTGAAATATTTTCACAGTTGACCGAGATGTGGGAAGATCATCACTCAAGCATATATGTAGGATTTCAAGAAACCTTCATGCCACATGTATGGATGTTTCTACAATAATAACATAGAAATAATGTTTTGTAGCTGATCTTTTACTGGGTCATCTCTGGGGACAAGCTACACTGTGGTAGCTTTTAGGACTAGATAATATCTGTACGAGATCAAAATCAGCAATATTAAAAGCATGTTTTGAATAACTTTAAGCATGTTTGCTTTACACTATATGACACTGGCAAAAGACATATAATTACACACTCTAATTATAGGAGTAAGAAGTTATGGGATTCTACTGCACAACAGGCTGAATATAGATAATGATAATTTACTGAATATTTCTTTATCAAAAGAAAAAACAGGAGATAGAATTTGAGATGTTTTTGCAATAAAAAATTAAATGTTTGAGAATATAGATGTATTTACCCTGATTGGACTTATTATTTGGTACTCTATAAATACATAGAATTTTATATGTCTGTTAATTTTTTATTAAAAAAAAAGGAGGTAACAAAGATTTCCAAATCATAAGCTGTAATATGAACTCTAACTCTTGCTTCTAATGTTAACTTTAACTCAACTCTTGACTGTCTGTGTGCAGCTGAGTATTTGTGCACAACTACACAAAGTAACAGAATAGAATTCATGTCTGGGTTGGTAGAAGGCAATTTACACATGTAATATCATTTAAGCCTTGTGCTAGCCCTTTGAAATAGGCATGTCCCACCATTTGTAATTTGTGTAAATGAGGTTCAGTGAAGGTAAATAATAAATATAGGCAATGGGCCCAAGAGTACAAAGTTAAGCTCAGATTTGATTAAAAATCTGACTGTTCTTAAATCCATGTTTCTTCCACAAGACAACACTAATTTATCTGGGATTATTTCTACATGTTGAAGTGTATTCCACCGAACAACTGAGGTTTACCATTTGAAAACCTGAATTTTTAATGATTCATTACTAAGATAACCTTTCTAAAACTCAAGCCTGTCTTAAAATGGATTATTGTCCTGCAAATCTCTTGAGGTGTTACAAGGGGGCAGTGCTGTCATCACAGAAAGCCAAAGCACTTTAATTGCTTCATTGGCACAAAGTCTATAATGGCTAGCCTTTGTCACAATTCCCACATTTGCAATTTTAGGAAAGGCATGAAGTGCCATGCACTTCCCAAGTCTCATTTTCTAATCAACATTCACTGCTTCCACAGAAGTGCTCACTTTGTTTAGACACAAAAATTACCAATATCCTAAAATACCTAAACTGATTTCTGCTACTGCCATTTACTAACTGTGGGCTTTTAAAAATTATACTTAATAAAATATAATTTTGACAAATGTGGCCATGAATACCTTTCTCATAGGATTGTTGTGTCAATGCAATGGATGCATTAAAATGTGTTTTGGAATCTCTAAACCAATGTGTAAAAACAAGTATTTTTTCCACTAAGAACTAAGATTTCAATTTTAAGATAATGTGAACTTCATCTCACATCATTGAGTAGTTTAGTCATCTATTTTACACATGGCTGAACTTCTAGTGTAGTATATTCATCCACTATTTGTTTTGGTTGCATGGGGCCAGGTAAAGCAATGGTTAGGATATGGTGTGTTCCCAAAAGAAAGGTTCATGGGTTGGAGGCTTAGCCAACAATGGGGTGATTTTGAGAGGTGTTGGAACTTCCAAGAGGTAGTACCTAATGAAGGTGGTTAGGTCAAGTGGGAACCACCTTCAAAAGAGTTTAATTCCCATCTTGAAGGAGTGGGTTAAATCTCTTGGGGCTGGAGTGGTTACCGAGAGGAATTTTTTTTCTTTTTTTTTAAGGTCTATTTATTTATTTGAATGGCAGATATTCAGAGAGAGGGAGGGAGGGAGGGAGGAAGGGAGGGAATGAAGGAGGGAGGGAGGGAGGGGAGGAGAGAGAGAGAGAGAGAGAGAGAGAGAGAGAGAATCTTTTATCTGCTAGTTCACTCCCCAAAATGGCTGCAACAGCCAGGGCTGGGCCATGCTGAGTCCAGGAGTCAGGAACTTCTTCCAGGTCTCCCAGGTGAGTGTAGGGGCCCAAGCATTTATGCCATCTTCTGCTGCTTTCTCAGGTGCAGTGGCAGGGAGCTGGATTGAAGCTGCAGCAGCTCTTGTATGGAATGCTGGCCCTGCAGCCAGAGGCTTAGCCTCCTATGCCACCCCCACCCCTGGAGAGGACATTTTAATGAGACTTCAGCTTCCCAGTTTGCCTGTGCTTCCTGTCTTTCCATGTGACGTCTCCCTCTTGCACATACTCCTAACTTGTGACGCTGTCCTCCACGTCATGATGCAGCATGGGATTCTTCCCAGGTGCAGATCACCAATGTTGAATTTTCCTGCCTCCAAAACCATGAGCTGAACAAATATTATTCTTTTATTTCATTCTCAGAAATTTTGTTGTAGCAACACAAAATGCACTAAGACAGGATGTATTTGGTTATGTTTGCATGTCAATGTGTGTGTGCATGTGTGTGTGCGCGTGCACATGCTGCATCAAATAGTGGCAGAAGCATCCTTATCTTCTATTTTTATCCACATATTTGTAATTTGAAAATACCCATTTGACTTTTCTTTCAACGCAACAAGAGATTCTTCCTTTAAGAATCTTTTCTTTAGCTGCCTTTTCCATCTTCTATCTATTGAATTCCACTTTCTGGGCTTTGCACTGATTCACAAGTCTCCTCCAGCACTGAAACTATGATGCCATTGCTGCCTGTTGAACGGCTTCCAGGTTTCCCGTGTGCTTTTGAAGTTTGTGGGCACAGCTGACTGAGTCAAATCAGAGAAGTGATGAAGGATGACCCAGCATTTTATATATGTATTTTCAAATAGTTGATCATTGTCACTTTACAATAAAAGTTTAATCTTAATACTATATTTAAGTTAAATGAAAGTTTTTTAAATGTAAAAATAATTTAAAATCAGTAATCACCTAGCCATTTTGACAGTGGATATCTAGGTATGCAGAAGATAATTATAGCTTTTTTTAATTTAACATGATGGGATGAGCATTGTGGTGGAGGGGGTTAAACCAACACTCGTGATGTGGCATCTGGTATAGGAGTGCTGGTTCAAGTCCCAGCAGCTCTGCTTATAATCCAGCTCACTGCTAATGCACCTGGGAAGGCAGCACAAGAGGTCTATGTACTTGTGTTGCTACTCACATAAGAAATCAAGAGAGAGTTCCTGGCTCCTGGCTTCAGCCTGGTTCACCTCTGGATGTTAGGGTATTTGGGAGTGAATAAACAGATGGAGCATTCACTTTCCTATCTCCCTCTTTTTCACTTTGTCTCTGAATATGTGTCATTCTGCCTTTCAAACCAAGAAATATCTATTTATAAATAATTAAAAATACAACATGAAGTTTTAGGAACAGAAGATTGGGAGAAGTTTTTGAACACAAAAGGCAATGTGAGTAATGTCACAACCAAATGCTTGTATTTATGGGAGTTCTCCTTATGGCCAGATGGATAAATTATTAGCAATAAATACATTTCAAACTATAGAATAATGAACAGCACTTGGATAGAGTTTGGCTGGAGTGTGTGTGTGTGTGTGTGTGTGTGTACACACACTCTCCCACATGTATGCTTGCATACATATGTACACATATACACACGTATAGACATACATATTATAAAATATAGTATTCGTTAACTTCATGTTCTCAATAATATGACATATACCTATGAAGATAGCTATCGTGGCAATGTTTTGTGCTATAGATATGTTTTCATTGTATTCTAACTTTTGAAGTCCTTATCTGTTCTTACAGAAGGTTCTATTTCAGACAGAGAGATGCTGGCTAGCCAGCTCAGGGTATAAAGGGCAGCTCATCAGACTTTTCATGCTGGCACACCTGCTGTGGCAGCTTCTGTCACCCTAAGACCACGGCTCTGAGAGCCACTTGTGTGGAGCCACGCCATACGCTAGAGGCATGTGTCAGAAGGCACATTCTGCATCTTCACATGCCGCATCTTCATATGCCAACGTGACGGAGCTTCAATATTAATGTCCCAAAGACAGAGCTGGATCCACATGGGTACCTAGTAAGAGACAGAGGGCAAAAAAGGTGTGCTCAGAACCTCTGTGAGAGTTAGGTGTTCCCACTGACTGGCCAAGATGAGGATAAGAAGCTGTAGACCAGTGATGACAGACCTCAATACAATACATTTGCAGCTTGACAGTAACTTCTAGAATCTCTACATGTAGTAAGCTGAAGGATGATTATTCCAAATCTAAGGACAGTGAATAGAACCAAAGTTAAGCTGTGTTTCCTTTACATTTTGCACTATAATCAGCAAAAGAGAGGCTTTGTATTAAAAGTTTAAGTATTGTAGATTTTGAATCAAGACACAGTTCCATATTGAATTTTGTAATAATATTCATTTTTGACATTTAAATATTGTCATTCTATTTTGCCTAATATATTAAAAGAAAATTAAAACAATCTCTGAAGGGAAAATTAATGCATCTGACCATGTTCAAGTATACATGCAGAATATTTTTAAAGTTATAAGAAGCTGGACTTTTAATGGGAACAAAGTACTCAGTAAGGGTCAATGCTGTGACACAGGAGGTTGACCTCTCTGCCTTTAGCACTGGTACCCCATATGGGTGCCAGTTTGAGTCCCAGCTGCTCCACTTCCGATCCAGCTCTCTGCTATGCCCTGGGAAGGCAGCAAAAGATGGCCCAAGTGTTTGGGCTCCTTCACTCATGTGGGAGACGACTTGGAAGAAGCTTCTGGCTTCGGATAGGCGCAGCTCTGGTCGATGTGGCCATTTGGGGTGTGAACCAGCAGATAAAAATAGCTTTCCCCCTGCTTGTAATATCTATCCCTCAAATAAATAAATAAAGACTTCTTTTTAAAAAAAAGTTCATAATAGTTTAGATACTGAATTGTATGTTATCAGACCCTTGTAAAAGGAGAACTGAGGTCACCTAGAGTGGGTTTGCCACAGGGTGTTCTCTGTCTTGGACCTGCACACAGGGCTTTCTGAATGTTTGGAAGTGGTGAATAGAACATAGTTCTCCTTCCAAGAAATGTGACGGTAAGGAGATGAATAACAATTTGTCAGTAGATTCCTTTTAGAAATTAGGAACCCACTTTTGTATAAGAACTGGACCCACAGACAAGAGCTACTGCTTCACTGCTTCCCTCACATGGCACCACTCAGGGCCCTCGTGCCAGAATGTACCTCCTGTGCCTACTCATTGTTGCTGGGCGTTCACTTCAAGCAGCACTGGGGAGTATTTTGTTCAGTGAGCATTTTATTTGTTCTGAGTATTTACTTACGTACATTTTGTTCTTTCCGAAAGAAAGAGGTCAGAGGATTCAAGAGCTTTTTTTCTAATTCCTCTAATGTTCATGTCTTCCAGGCCAAACGCAGGAAATTTATTCTGTTTTAATTGCTGTTTTTGGCAGCCTCTCATGGTAACAGGTGTGTTATCTTAAAAGATGGCTATGTTTTCTGTTTGTCTCGAGCTGCTTTGAGATCCCTTGAACCAGTAGAATATTTGTAATTCCTTACTTGCAAATCATTAATATATGCGGAGTATTCACATTGCTAATTAGTCCACAAGAAGGTTAAATTATGAATAACACATATCACAGAACCTGAGGTGGTGTATATTATAAACCCACCTGATTGCCTTTTTCATTTTGATTGCTGGAAAATCAGTTATTTCCTGGAAGTTAATCAGATGCCACAGAGGTTCTCACTTTAGTTCCAGTTATCTTGCTTATTATTTTTATTCATAAAAGACTCATTATTACCATAAGAATTTTTCAGATTTCATTGTTGGGGAAGTTAACAAAGTCAGACTTAGCCACACACCTCTTCATCTTAAGCAAGCCATAATCAATGGGATTCTTAAATGTTATTTAATTAACAAGATATCATCAATTATAATTTATTACATACTAATACAATTTTTGCATGTAAATCTCAACTAGGCAAATATAATTATATGAGAAAATATAGGGGCGTCTCTTCTTGTCACCCACAGAGGCATTAATATTTGCCTATGAGAATCATGTTGAATCTTTGATTTTTTCAGTATGACTCAGATCAACAGGCATGTATCAAAATTCTACCTGTCCTTAATTTTTTTTTTAAATTTATGTAAAATTGTTTAATTGTAATTTGAAAATTTGGAAATGGCACATATTTTCTTTTTTTTTTTTTTACTTTTATTTAATGCATATAAATTTTCAAAGTACGACTTATGGATTACAATGGCTTCCCCCCCCTACCGTCCCTCCCACCCACAACCCTCCCCTTTCCCACTCCCTCTCCCCTTCCATTCACATCAAGATTCATTTTCGATTATCTTAATATACAGAAGATCAGCTTAGTATACATCAAGTATGGATTTTAACAGTTTGCTCCCACACAGAAACATAAAGTGAAAAATAATAGATGATTTTTTTTTAAATGATGATGAAATCAGAGCAGACCTATTGTCATGTTTAATCCCAGTGAGAATCAAGTTGGGAATTGATAATTTCTTTTTTTTTTTTTTTATAGAGGATCAGTTTAGTATGCATTAAGTAAGGATTTCAACAGTTTGCACCCCCATAGAAACACAAAGTGAAATATATTGTTTGAGTACTCGTTATAGCATTAAATCTCAATGCACAGCACATTAAGGACAGAGATCCTACATGAGGAGTAAGTGCACAGTGACTCCTGTTGTTGACTTTACCAATTGACACTCCTGTCTATGGCATCAGTAATCTCCCTATGCTCCAGTCATGAGTTTCCAAGGCTATGGAAGCCCTCTGAGTTCTCCGACTCTTATCTTGTTTAGACAAGGTCCTAGTCAAAGTGGAGGTTCTCTCCTCCCTTCAGAGAAAGGTACCTCCTTCTTTGATGACCTGTTCTTTCCACTGGGATCTCACTCGCAGAGATCTTTTGCCAGAGTGTCTTGGCTTTCCATGCCTGAAATACTCTCATGAGCTTTTCAGCCAGCTCCGAATGCCTTTAGGGCTGATTCTGAGGCCAGAGTGCTATTTAGGACATCTGCCATTCTATGAGTCTGCTGAGTATCTCACTTCCCATGTTGGATCACTCTCCCCTTTATTTACTCCATCAGTTAGCATTAGCAGGTACTAGACTTGTCTATGTGCTCCCTTTGACTCCCAGTCCCTCCACCATGACCAACTGTGAACTGAAACTGTCCTTAATTTTATTGTTTTTTCTTTTTCTTCCATTTCTACTTCTCTGATCACTTTTGTAGCACTTCCTTTAGCTAACTTTACGTATGACCATTTTTTTCTCAATTTTTGTTAGGATAAAATGCATATAACAAAACATCTGCAAATTTAACCACTTTTGGTGTATGATTCAGTGTTATTAAATACATTCATGTGTGCAACCATTACCAAACATCCATCTCCAGAATTCTTTTGATCTCATAACACTGGAATTCTGTACGCATTAAACAGCACCTTATTTCCCCCTCTCCCTAGTCCCTAACAATCACCATTCTTTCTGTATCATTTTAACTTCTTTTGGTATCTCATATATGTAGTTTCATAGAGTATTTGTCTTTTTATGTCTCAATTAGCATAATGTCCCCAAGATTTCTCCAGAGTACCATTTACTAAGATTTCCTTCCTCTGTGAGGAAATTCTACTCTGTATCTATCTATATTTGTATCTACCTACATCCGCGTCTGTATCTGTATCTGCATATCCCATTGTTTTAATCCATTCATCTGTTGAGGAGACTTGCGTTGCTGCCACATTTGCTTGATCACATGCTGTGGCTGTATCTAATTATATGAGGAGCACCATCCAGTTGTACACGGCAGCCACATTCCTGTTAACAGGAATCCTTCACATCCTTGACAACTGTGTTATTTTGTTTTGTTTTGGATAGAGTGAGTATGTCTTCACTGTTTTTTTTTTTTTATTTGCCTAATAATTAGTGATAATATTATTTGTGTGCATTTGTATATCTTCTTTGAAGAAATATCTGTTACAATCTTTTGTCCATTTTTGCATTCGTTTTTTTTTTTTGTAGGGAGGAGTTATAGGAGTTATCTATTAGTATTATTCCTTAAAATTAATATATTAATCCCTTAGCAAATAGATTTGCAAATATGTACTCCCAGTGTGGTGTTAGTATTTTTAATGTATAATATTTCTTTGTTTTCTTTGGTGTGAAATGTGACTACTTTTTAATATTTCTGTGTGTGTGTGTACGTGTGTGTCAGAAGACAGAGAGAAAGAGAGAGAGGATTTCACTTCAATATTCTTGTTCTTTGGTTTTCCATATTCCTTGTAGTTAACTATTCTCCTGGTATTAAATAATATTCTTATGATATCGACACCCTAAACACAAGTGTACAATGATCTGAACGTATATGCCTAACTATGTGTCTATAAGCTCTATTTCTCTAATCACATAATTACTATATACCTTAAATACATATCTTTAATAAGTGTCAGAATCTCAAAGTAGCTCTATATGGGCACACTGATGGGAAAATATTTTCAATGCTTTTCTTGTATCATGACCACAGTATTAGAAGGTAGAAGATTGGGTTGATTCCAGGTCTTGGCTATTGTGAATTGAGCTGCAATAAACATTAATGTGCAGACAGCTTGTTTGTTTGCCAATTTCATTTCCTTTGGGTAAATTCCAAGGAGTGGGATGGCTGGTTTGTATGGTAGGGTTATATTCAGATTTCTGAGGAATCTTCAGACTGACTTCCATAGTGGCTTGACCAGTTTGCATTCCCACCAACAGTGGGTTAGTGTCCCTTTTTCCCCACATCCTCGCCAGCATCTGTTGTTGGTAGATTTCTGTATGTGAGCCATTCTAACCGGGGTGAGGTGAAACCTCATTGTGGTTTTGATTTGCATTTCCCTGATTGCTAGTGACCTTGAACATTTTTTCATGTGCCTGTTGGCCATTTGGATTTCCTCTTTTGAAAAATGTCTATTGAGGTCCTTGGCCCATCTCTTAAGTGGGTTGTTTGTTTTGTTTTTTGTGGAGTTTCTTGATCTCTTTGTAGATTCTGGTTATCAGCCCTTTATCTGTTGCATAGTTTGCAAATATTTTTTCCCATTCTGCCGGTTGCCTCTTCACTCTCCTGACTGTTTCTTTTGCCATACAGAAACTTCTCAATCTGATGCAATCCCAAATGTTAATTTTGGCTTTGACTGCCTGTGCCTCCCGGGTCTTTTCCAAGAAGTCTTTGCCGGTATCTATATCTTCTCTAATGTTCTCTAATAACTTGATGGTGTCAGGTCGTAGATTTAAGTCTTTAATCCATGTTGAGTGGATTTTTGTGTAAGGTGAAAGGTGGGGGTCTTGCTTCAGGCTTCTGCACGTGGAAATCCAGTTTTCCCAGCACCATTTATTGAATAGACTGTCCTTACTCCAGGGATTGGTTTTGTATCCTTGATCAAATATGAGTTGGCTGTAGATGTTTGGATTGATTTCTGGAGTTTCTATTCTGTTCTATTGGTCTATCCACCTGTTTTTATACCAGTAAGAAGGTAGAAGATTGGAACAAAGTGTACCCTCTTTCATACAATGACATTTGTGACAGGTGATTGAATCACAGGTGACTATGACAGGTGTGTTTGAATGGCTACCTATTGTTTCTCATCCTCCATGCTAATTGACTCAGTATATCTGTTGGATCAGTATGCCCCTTGGCTCAGTACAAATAAATTTGTGCAAATAATTTGTGCAGATTAATTTAGATGCTTTCATTTTAGCATGGATGGAAAGGATGTCTAGTGTGAATTGATATTGAAAATCAAGGGCTAACAAGCATACAGTGTGTCTTAAAGTTGCAGCAGATTACTATTTCAATAGATGAACTCCTTGTGTGCTTCCATATTTCTTTTTTTATAATATTATGTGGCTGTTTATGAGAATAAATTTGATATTTTAAATGTCCCTAAAATATTTGTCAAAACATGTGCTTTTGTGTTTCGTGGCTGGAGAAGGAATGTGACTTACACAGTATCTTTGATAACACAAAACAGCAAACCATATTTGGACCTCCTTTTCCATCTGTTTTTTCTCAAATTTAAATTTACTCTTGGAAATCCAGCCCCCATGGGCCTATTTGTTGTGAAGCCCTCCACAGCTTTATCACAAAGAGTAAGCTACTCAGTTTTCTGTGTGCCCACAGGCTGTGAGTAGAACTCTAATCACTCTTTTTCCATAATTTCTCCCTTAATATTGTGTACAAAATAACCTAAACAAAACTGGAGGACATTGTGTTGAGTGAAATAAGCCAGGTGCAAGCAGACAAGTACTTCATCATCTCACTTACATGTGGAATTAAAAAAATTGAACTCATGGAAGTGGAGCGTGGGATGGTTGGGGAGGGACTGCAGAGATGTTGGTCAGAGGATAGAAAATTCCATTAGAAAGGATGGGTACATCCCAAAGACCTATTGCTCAATACAGTGACTATAACCATATATTACCTTTTTGAAAATTGCTATTGAGTAAATTTTAAGTGTTCTCATTACAAAAAAAATGATGTGTGTGAGGTAAAACTTGTATTAGCTTAATTTAGTCATTCTACAACATATCTGTATTTCAAGGCATCATGTTTACATGATAAATATATACAATTGTTTGTCAATTAAAACAAATAAAAGTATGCAAATCCCTTTGGATACACAACTATTTATCCATATTTTGTATTAATATAAGGAGAACAGAATTAATGTTTCGTAGATATAATTTAAAGAACAAAACAAATAGGTTATTTTTATTTTTAAAAGATATTATTTCATTTGAGAGGTAGAGTTGCAAACAGTGACAGGAAAAGACAGAAAGGTCTTCGTTCCACTGATTCACTCCCCAAATGTCTGCAATGGCCTGAGCTGCACCGATCTGAAGCCAAGTACCAGGGGCTTCTTCCCCTTCTTCTGTGCGGAAGCAGAGGTCAAACACTTGGGCCATCCTCCACTGCTTTCCTAGGCTGTAGCAGAGAGCTGGATTGGAAGAGGAGCAGCCTGGATTAGAACTGGCACCCATATGGCAGGCAGAGGATTAACCTACTGCGCCACAGTGCTAGCCCCACAAATAAGTTATTAAAAAGAAATATATATGTGAACTCAGGGGGCTTCCATAGCCTTGGCAGCTCATGACAAGAGCCTAGGGTGATTACTGAGGCCATAAACAAGAGTGTCAATTTGTTAAGTCAACAACAGCAGTCACTGTGCACTTACTCCTCATGTAGGATCTTTGTCCTTAGTGTGCTGTACATTGAAATTTAATGCTATAACTAGTACTCAAACAGTATTTTTCACTTTATGTTTCTGTGTGGGAGCAAACTGTTGAAATCTTTACTTAATGTATGCTAAACTGATCTTCTGTATATAAAGAGAATCGAAAATGAATCTTGATATGAATGGAAGGGGAGAGGGAGTGGATAAGGGGAGGGTTGTGGGTTGGAGGGACGTTATGGGGGGGAAGCCATTGTAATCCATAAGCTGTACTTTGGAAATTTATATTCATTAAATAAAAGTAAAAAAAAAAAAGAAATATATATAGTCTGCTGAAGCTCATTCCTAAATTCCACAACTTTGCTAGAGTTTTCACTGTAGTAGTGCTGGAATGCTGTAAGTCTATTTTACACCATATATTTGAAATGAAAATAGTTTTGCTATTGAAAATCATGTCTATATTTTTAAAACTTTATTTTTCCATGTACATTCATCTGTGAATGGAGGCTGCAAATTTTTTTTTTTTTGACAGGCAGAGTTAGACAGTGAGAGAGAGAGAAAGGTCTTCTTTTTTCTGTTGGTTCACCCCCCAAATGGCTGCCACGGCTGGCACACTGCGCTGATCCGAAGCCAGGAGCCAGGTGCTTCCTTCTGGTCTCCCATGTGGGTACAGGGCCCAAGTACCTGGGCCATCCTCCACTGCACTCTCAGGCCACAGCAGAGAGCTGGACTGGAAGAGGAGCAACCGGGACAGAATCCGGCGCCCCAACCGGGACTAGAACCCTGGGTGCCTGTGCCCTAGGTAGAGGATTAGCCTAGTGAGGTGTGGTGCTGGCCCAGAGGATGCGATTTTATAAAGAGTATATGACATGTATCCATTTTTAAGATAAAAATATATATTGTGCATTTTTAAGGCACATAATCAGAGGCTTTTTCAGTGTTTGCTATTGATACAATTGAAAAAGACAAGAAATAACATTGTAACATATATCACTGAGATTTTCTAGATTTTATTATTTGTAATAAATAGGATCATTTAATGAAGAGAATTTGGGAAATGTCTATATTTGCAGTCCTTCCATTTCATGAAATATTAGTCTTTACTATACAGCTTTGTTTTTTAAGACATTTTGCTTCACAATTTATAGGCTGCCTTATTCGTCATACTTTCCATTTTCTTAAAAAAATAAGTAGAGGTATAGAACATTAGGACTCCAAGAAAGAGTGTGTGTTTAGAGCTATAGACACTTAGCAGGTGACAAGGAAACATAAGATGAAGTGATCCATTCTCACAGTTTTCTTTAAGTGGATAATTAGCTTACTTAGAGTTAACAGGTGAACATTCATTGTGCCCAAACTAAAATCAATTTTATGATGAATTCAAACATCGTATGCATAAATAATTATTAGTTAAGTAATGATAGATATCTTGAAATAGTTAAAAATAATTTTCATGAGAAAACACTTTGAGCCACTGAGAGTTATTTTCCGCTTATATAAATGCTAGAAAAACAAATTTAGATGAAAGGCAAATCTCAGGGCTGTAATCAACATACTGAACAAACTGTCAAAATTCTAGAATCCCTGAAGGACACTGTAGCTATGAACACACTTTTGAACCACTGGGTGAAACAGTAACAGCATGTAGAATTAAAGTTGGAAGGGATATACATACTTCTTGAAGTTATTTTCAGATATTCCTTAGTGGATCCATTTTCTTTCTCAAGTTGAAGAACCATTAGGAACCTTTAAAAGTCGTAAGTCTAATAAAGTTTTGTCAGGATATATAACTTTTTCCATTGTCTGGGTAAAGAGATAGAAATAACTTCACTTGCAGTTAAATACATTTATATATCTAAATGCCAATTATCAGGGCCCGTTGACTCTCAGTGATCCATCCTTTAATGAAATCATAAATGTTTCTGTGGAGCTATCCTGCACACGTCCCTAGAGGGCAGCAAAAGAATCACAAGACGGATCTTGGAAGTCTGCCATCGTCCACCTGCGGCAATAAGGCTGACTTCCTGGAGCAGCAGTGGACAGGTGCAGCAGGAAGGCGCAGGGCATCTGGCTTACACATCATGTACTGTGTACATATGGAGAAACGTCAAGCCATAATTAATATAAAGGCATATTATTTCATTATATTTTGGAGTTCCCATGTCCCCAGAGCAGACCCATCACCATCGTCTTCTGAAATTAGCTCTTTGATATCCTAAATAATGCTGAGCCAAAGGACAACTTTCATAATTGCTGTGTTCTTGCAGCTCTATAGAAGCCTATTAAAAATAACATTTGAATTTAAAAATAATTTTATATCATTTAAAATTTAAAAATTCTTAGGAAAGTTCACAGTTTTAAGAAAATATTGTTGGGAGTAAGCTCTAGAACATTAACCTTAGTTGTCCCAAACAAATTCAGTGAGACAGAAAACAGTAAATAAACACATTTCAGGAAAAATTTATGATAAATACAGTATAGAAAAATATTTGAAAAAAAATAATTTATTAAAGCCAATTCTTCTTATCAATTATTTTTAATTATAAAATAATGTCTTTATGCCACAGTTTTTTTTTTTAATACTGCTTATCTAACAATGCAGATAAAATATCTTATCTGGCTTTTTAGTTCCACTTCCTTTGATGAAAAATCCAAAATCCTCAATTAAAAAAAGTACATGTCCATGATTGGAGTTTTTCCATAGGAATTAGGTGGTGGCATTGTGGCATAGCAACTAAAGGTGCAGCTTGAAATGCCAGCATCCCATATGGACACCAGTTCATGGCCCAGTTAATCCATTTGCCATCCAACTCCCTATTAATATGCCTGGGAAAGCAGCAGAGGATGCCCCCAGCACTTGGACACCTGCACCCACTTAGGAGACCCAGAAGAATCTCTGTGCTCCTGGCTTCAACCCGGCCCATCACTGCTGGTTGTGGCCTTTCAGTGGGTGAAACAGCAGATGGAAGATCTCAATCTCTGTATCTCCCTCTCTTTCTGTAACTCTGCCTTTCAAATAAAGAAATTCATCTTGGGCGCTGCCAGCTCACTAGGCTAATCCTCCACCTGCGGCGCCAGTGCCCTGGGTTC
Source organism: Oryctolagus cuniculus (assembly GCF_051225735.1). NCBI lineage: Eukaryota > Metazoa > Chordata > Mammalia > Lagomorpha > Leporidae > Oryctolagus > Oryctolagus cuniculus. Next base: position 9,167,610 of record NC_142875.1, on the reverse strand, counting down.
TAGTCCCGGTTGGGGCGCCGGGTTCTGGTCCTCTTCCAGTCCAGCTTTCTGCTATGGCCCGGGAAGGCAGTGGAGGATGGCCCAGGTACTTGGGCCCTGCACCCACATGGGAGACCAGGAGGAAGCACCTGGCTCCTGGTTTCAGATCGGCACAGCGCACCGGCCATAGCGGCCATTTGGGGGGGGTGAACCAATGGAAGGAAGACCTCTCTCTCTCTCTCTCTCTCTCTCACTAACTCTGCCTATCAAAAAAAAAAAAAAAAAGAAAGAAAGAAAGAAATGATAGATGAAACGTCATGACTGAATGACTGAGTGAACTGTATAAGCAGATAAGTTTTCGGACAAACACAGATTTTCAAAATTGGTCTTGCTTGTGTAAGGGCACTTTGCAACTATTGCTCTATTAAAAGTGTAAGAGTCTAACTTATTTTTACTAAAAAATTGCATTTTTACTAAAAATTGAATTTTACTAAATTTTACTTAGATGTGTATGGAAATATTAGACAATGGAAGGAGACGACAGTAAAACTGGCCTTTAGGGGTAGGAAATGGAAGACTAGTATACCCATGAAATTCTGGTTAGAAGCAACATTGAGTAGAACAAATATGAAGAAAGCAGTCACATATATTGTAGAGGGGCTAGAGGGGCTAGAGGGGCTAGAGGGGCAGCATTCTGGGTAACAACAAAAAATATGAAGGTACTTCGGAAAGTTAGTGAAAAATTGAATTAACAATAAGTTCATTTTGGTGCAAAACATCTTGGTGCAAGATATTTTGAGACATATGCATTTTTTATATATTATGGCTTTTCCATGAGGTTTTTTTTTTTGAAAATCTCTGTATGGAAGACAAACATAAGAGATACAACAAATCCATACTATATATAACTCAAAAATGTGTCAGAATAAATTAAAAAGAAACATTTAAAGATATTACAGAAAAGACCTGAGGTATAGGGAATTTGAGACCATTCTCCAGACCCCTGCAAAAACTGAAAATGGTCAATTTCAGAAAATATCCTGGGAAAGTAACCAAATTCAACAGCTGGAAAGGGACCTTACATGTATTTACAGAGGACAAAAATCAGCAGAGGGAAATATCAGGCCACTTTAGAGTTCTCTACAGCAATATTCAGTGTCAGACTACAGGAGTGCTTTGTCTAGAAAACTTCCAGAGGAAGCTATAATTATTAAATTATATACTAAGTCTCAGCAATCCAAAAATCCTTAGAAATACATAATTTCTAGGAGATTAAAATATTTAAGAGAATTAAAAATCTACCTGATGCCAATTTAAATCATCCAAGATACCCATCAAAGTCAAATAGTGGAGCCATATGAATTGACTAATGGTGCTCTCAAAATCTGTCTGCACTTAGAGTTGAAATTTCCACCCTACCAGCAATAGCAGTATTTCTTCTGGAGGATTTAAAAGCCTTCTATTTCTGATTAACCTTCTCCCCGCCATTCCCCTCCATGTCTGAGGCAGAGCTGACACACTCCTGAGAATTTCCACTGAAGTCTGAAAGGGACATGGGCCCTGGGCAGAGGAAAGGATGAGCAGGGGAAAACTTGATCACCAGCTCTTAGGGGCCCTTTTTACTTGCAGGGGACTAGCTACATTGGAGAAAGACGACCTTCCAGACAAGTGGGCCACAGCTCCTTGGAGGAGGCCCTTTTACTGGAGGTTTAGGTAATCTCGGACGAGTTATGACCTGGAGCAGGACAGAACTCTACATACTCCCCTCCTCCATTCTGACATACCACACTCTCTCTGGTACTGCAGGAAACAGGAAACATTTGATCTCCAGTTGTAGACCAGAGGGGAGAAAATACTCAGATATCAAATAAAAATGCCTACACAGAATTGTTGTTAAATATAAGCGTGGTCAGAAGAAATGGGACAGAAACTATGTGAAGACAAGTCAAGACAGATGGAAGGAAAAGGAAGAGAAGGAATGGAGACAGTAAGACTTGCCCTAAAAAAAAGGAAAGATAGCCTGAGAAACAAATCATATGCTTGTGCAGTGCATTATATAAATAAATGAATAAAAATCCACAGACATTAAGGTGCAAAAATCAAACAAAAAACCACAATGAATGTAAGTGATACATCTAAAGTTTAAACTGCATCATTACAGATATATGCATTTGGACCTGCAGAAACAGAATAGAAACAAGAATTAATTAAGAATCAGTGCATAGAACAACTTGAAGCTCAGGAGAAATATCGAAAAGAGAAAAGACAAATGAAGATTCCTAGGACACCTAGAGGAACAAACAGCTTTTAGAACCAAAGACATCACTCAGGCCCAGATGTTTCAAGGATGAGAGGCAATAGAGGATGTCTATATAACTTAAATATAGTTAAATATAAATAACTGCATAACTTAAAATTTTATGCAAAGGAAAGCTGTTGCTGGAATATCAAGTATAAAGGCATTTTCAAACAGGATTCTTTATATGCCAATTAAGGGAGCAACCCCATAATCAAATACAGTCAATCCATAGATGAGCAAAAAAAGAAATCCTGAAAATATTTGTAGTAAAACTACTGACGTTTAGAATTAAACTCATTAAATAAAGAAACAAAATTACTAATCTGAACTAAATATAAATGCAATAAAACATGACAAAGATAAAGATAAGCGATAAAAATAGGCAAGTGGGGAAAGGGAGGTAGAAGGAAATATATGACTATAAAAATCTCATTTATAAAGCTTGAGGTCAATCTCACAGTAGTTAAAATATAATCATGTGTGTTAAATAAAACCATAATAATTGCAAACTCAAAACAGATATCAGACTCTCTTCAATCTTTTTCTTTTTCTTTTTTTTTTTTTTTGACAGGCAGCGTGGACAGTGAGAGAGAGACAGAGAGAAAGGTCTTCCTTTTTCCATTGGTTCACCCTCCAATGGCTGCCGCGGCTGGCATGCTGCGGCTGGCGCACCGCGCTGATCTGAAGGCAGGAGCCATGGGGTGCAGGGCCCAAGTACTTGGGCCATCCTCCACTGCACTCCCTGGCCACAAGAGAGCTGGCCTGGAAGAGGGTCAACCGGAACAGAATCCAGCGCCCCGACCGGGACTAGAACCCGGTGTGCTGGCGCTGCAAGGCGGAGGATTAGCCTATTGAGCTGCAGCGCCGGCCTCTCTTCAATCTTAAAGAGATTTCTAAGGAAATAATATCTTATGTGGTGAAAAAATGTTTCAGTGAAGTTCCAAAATCTTTTCAGTACCAGTTGAGCTTGTAATTATTGCTTGGATTCATTTAAAATTGAATTTAATATATTTTCAGTATGTTTCCTCTAATTGTATTATGATCAATCTTTCTTTTCTCTGGTTACAGCCTCCCCATTATCAATGATCAGTATGCTTCTCCCTCTACATGTGTCAGGTCATCACTCGTAGCTAGGTGTTAGGATTTTGTGCTTTGTTGTTTCTCTCTCATTTTATAGTCTTATGCTTTTAAATAGTGCATATTATTTTGATAAATCAACACACTCTTTTCCAAAAATGTATTAGAAAACACCCCAAAATAGATAAATGATGAAAAATATGCAGATAATGGAAAAGCTAGGAATCAAGAATATTTTATGAACACAAGTGTGATAGGTGAAGTTTAACCTCGTTGAAAGCAGAATGAAGATACCACATTTTTTTAAATTGCAGGAGGAGATATTTCAGCACTTCTAATAATCTGCAAAAGAAGTACCATTGTAATAGATGACTGTACAGACAAAATCAAGTGAGTCCTGAGAGTTCAAATTATACAACTTTCCAAAAATAGTCTGGAAGTTCCAAAATGTGCACATGGTTTTTAACTTTTTCTTCTGCAACTCACTTTGAGAATAAATTCACAAAATTGAAGTGAAATGTAGGCAAAAATTAATATTCAAAGAGACTCATCTAAGCATTACTTATGATATGAACAAGTAGATGCATCCAATTATTCCCCAGAGAAACATGCAAATACATCATATTATGCATTAATGATATAGTGTTATGTGGACACCAAAAATTGATTTGGTTTCAGCAATTTTTAAATAATTGAAAAAGATTTTATTTTTTTAAAAGATTTTATTTATTTATTTGAGAGGCAGAATTATAGACAATGAGAGGGAAAAACAGAGAGAAAAGTCTTCTGTCCGTTGGTTCACTCCCCAATGGCTGCAAAGTTCGGGGCTGCGCCAATCCGAAGCCAGGAGCCAGGAGATTCTTCCGGGTCTCCCATGTGGGTGCAGGTGCCCAAGCACTTGGGCCATCTTCTACTGCTTTCCCAGGCCACAGCAGAGAGCTGGACTGGAGGAGGAGCAGCTGGGACTAGAACCGGTGCCCATATCAGATGCCGGCGCCTCAGGTGGAGGATTAACCCACTGCGCCACAGCGCTGGCCCTGAAAAAGATTTTCAATATTAGGTTAAAATACATTCAAATTATCAGTATGATTGCAAAATATGTCCTTTATAAATGTGTTTGTATGTGGAGTTTGAATTTTGAATGTCAGTAAATTACAATGTTTTATTCTGGATTGTTTGATTATGAACATCTATTATTACACTTACAATTTCTCTATGGAATTTGGAAATGATTTATAAAATTTTCACCATTAATTTCATTATATTAATAATCAACAATGAAATTTTTAGCTAGATAAAGTCTGACATTTTATTATTTTTAAATGTAATATGAATGTTTTGCAATGAAAAATTATTTATGTAATGATTATGCCTGGTGCTTAATATTCTGTATTGGAATCCTCTTCTCTTCTCTTCTCTTCTCTTCTCTTCTCTTCTCTTCTCTTCTCTTCTCTTCTCTTCTCTGACAGGCAGAGTGGACAGTGAGAGAGAGACATAGAGAAAGGTCTTCCTTTACCGTTGGTTTACCCTGCAATGGCCTCTGCAGCCGGCGTGCTGCGGCTGGTGCACCTTGCTGATCCGAAGCTAGGAGCCAGGTGCTTCTCCTGGTCTCCCATGCGGGTGCAGGGCCCAAGGACTTGGGCCATCCTCCACTGCACCCCTGGGCCACAACAGAGAGCTGGACTGGAAGAGGGGCAACCAGGACAGAATCCTTCGCCCTGACTGGGACTAGAACCCAGTGTGCTGGCGCTGCAGGTGGAGGATTAGCCTATTGAGCCGTGGCGCCGACCGGAATATTTCTTTTCTTACATTCATTTCTGATCTGTTTGTGTCTACAATGATCTTGTACCCTTTTGAGTCTTGCTAAATTTTTACAGTTTTAGTGAAAAATCTTACAATTTAATTATGCTAAGTATATAGCAACTGAAGACTAAGAACTTGGTGAAAATTAAGTGAACTTTTTTTAGTGAAACATTGCTTAATGAGTTTAATTATTTCAAAACAAAACTAAGTTCAAAATTAGGAAGTAACAGTCCAGCAGGTAAACAACCATTCTCAGTGAAAATGTGCCATGTTTCTTTTTCCTTTATAGGAAACTGTAAAATTTGCCAATGTTTTCATTGATAAAGTGATTATTATGGTTCTTTTTATCTACTGACCTTGCAGGGATGCTGTGAGGATTAATGAGATCATTCCTATAAAAAATTTGAGTTCCTTAGAGATGAGAGATATAAAAATGTTATTATTACCCTGTCATTCATATATTAGCTTGCTCCCTCTTTCAGGACCTGAAGGTAGAATCAAAAAGAAACAAATTTTGTTCCACGGTGAGAAATATTTAATGAGACTTTTTTCACTTTTTTTCTGTATTTAATACCTGAGTTTCCTAGAGCTTGATATATTAAATTCATTTCAAAGACTTTTTGCATACTAGTATGATGTCTTTTATGTATAAATCTGCTTGACTTTAGGCAAAATTGAAAGTGAAATCAGATGTGCATTATTTTCATTTGTACTAAATAATATCCGCTACTTTTGACTGGAATAATGTATACTCATAATTATACAATCAAGGTTTAACATTATGCCGTTATAAACATCCATGCATCTATGATCACAGTTCAATTAAATTATAAGTTCAGTTCTATGTTTTCTAAGATTATCATTAGCTGTTTTTCAAAATTGCCTTTTACTTTTATGTGTTCAAGAGATAACAACAGAAGTAGAACAGCTTTAAGAACTTAAACATAAATTTTTGTAAAGACAAAGAAAGTATTAATATCTGCATTATAGATCTTTCATTGAGGCTGAATTATAGTTTTTTCAAGTGTTCAACACCATTCTTTAACCTTACAAATATATGTGTAAGTATATTCACACTCTGCCATTCTAGGTGCCCATCAAATGCAAATACTCTTCTAAATGTATGCTATTCTCAGCTCGCCCGAAATTTTACCTAATTCTCTGTGATTTATTTTAGATTTCACAACCTATGAAAGATGCGAATCAATTACTAATTTCTGAATCAATGATTAAGATCAAGTTTCAATATGCTATTGTAATTTTAAATTTCCATATATATTTATTAGCTTCCATTCTGTTTTTATCTTTTGATATTTGTATGAATTTGACTATACAGGATATACTCATGGGTTTCTTTTTAATTCAGCATGCTATAATCCGTTGTCACAAGTATTCTTATACATTTAAACTGTCTTAATTTTATAAGTATGAGGTCCCACAAATGAATTTTTATTTTTGTCATAATTTGGGGAGTTAACTTTTATATTCTAAATGATTTGTTTTTATAAAATTTATTGCCAACACTAAAATTTTTTTCACATTCATTATTAGCTTTAGTAAAACTGTGAGACTAACAAAATGGGATTGCTATTTTTAAAGAGAAACGTTTTCCACACTTTTGAGTTCTAATGTTAACAAACTTTGAACATAATTTCCATCCAACATTTATATTACTACCAATAATATCTAACTCATATTTTTAAATTATCAAGAGTTCTATTCTACAAAAACAAATCAATGTTTTCATTTCTTTTTTGTTTTGTTTTTCAACAGTTTTATAAGGTGTTTGAAACTTCTGATTTTTCTTTCAATATCAGTTACTTGGCTTGTGGTATATTTTTCATGCAATTTCTTTTTATTTTCATTCAATAGTTTCTGAACGTTCATGCTTGTGATGTTATAGAGAATGCCAAAAATGCATATCAACTTTGATTTCTTTTGAGATTTTGTGTTTTTCCCCTAAAATAATCTTAATGAGCTATAATTTATATACAATAAAATACACACATTTTAAAAGAATTGTTTGATGAATTTTAAGAAATTAACATATTCAGATAATCAACACTAAAATAAGGTTCAGAGGGTTTCCTTCACTCCAAATAATTTCAGCAATACCTCTGTGCAATGAGTTTTACACCCACCCCTAGGAATTCCTAGTTTCTATCACTAAAAACTAGTTTTGCCTTTTCTAGAATTTATGTGAATATACCCACACAACATGTACTTCTCTCACCTAGTATAATTTTCTTTATGTTTATGTTGGTAAGAATATCTGTAGTTTATTCCTCTTTTGTTGTCAACTAGCATTTCAATGTGAGTATATCACAATCTGTTTATCCACAACACATTTATGGACATTTAAGTTATGTCTAGCTTTGGCTACCATGAATAGAAATGCTATGAATGTTTGTGTACTAGTCTCTGTGTGGTTATACATTCTCATTCCTTTCAGTAAAACAGCTAGAGCCAGAATTACTGAATTCCATGGTAAGTGGATGCTTAACTTCATGAGAAACAGTTTCTAAAATACTTGTATGCTTTTACATTCTTGATGCATGACAATTTCAGTTGCTAGATGTATTCCTAGGAATTTGTTCTTAGTGTTATAATGTTTTTCAATCTATTGAATATAGAAACGTTTTAATTTGCATCAGTGTGATGAATAATACCATTTTAAGTGCTCATTAGCTACTTATGTTTTATTTTATACAATTACCATTCAAATATTCTTAAATTATTTATTTATTTATTCAAGAGGCTAAGAGGCAGAGACAAACAGACAGAGAGAGTGCTCTCATTCACTGATTTTCTTCCAAAATGGCTACAATAGTTGGGACTGGGCTGGGGCCAAGCTGGGAGCAGTGAACCGTCTGTGTGGGTGTGGGGAATTCTGCTACTTGTACCATCACTGCTGCCCCCCAGAGACTGTTCTTGTGGGTAGCTGGACTCAGGAGAGACAGAGCCTGGAATCAAACCAAGGTCTTTCCAAGTGGTGTGGGCATCTTCACCACCAGACTAAATGCCACCCGCCCTAAGCACAGCTCATTGATTGCAGTGCTCACTTCATGTTCAACTGAACTGTTAACCACTCTCTAAAAACTATTTAAACTGAATTCTAAAGTCTTGATTGTAGCATTTCCAGTATATGTCCATTCAAAATATTTTTAGTGTCCACTATAATTTCCTTTTTGGTTGATACGTGCTTTAGAAAGTTTTGGTTCCAAATACATAAAACTTTTATATTTTCAGAAATGCTCCACACGACAGTCAAAATTTAGTATATCCTCCTTAGGTGCAATTCCCTCCATACGTGCTTTAGATCAGGCTTGTTGATCCTTGTGACAGTCACAAAGTTATTGCCTCTTCATTCCAAATCTACCATCTTTGTCCCTGGAATATTCTTCTCTTAACAACTGGTATTAAACTCTATCAATAGCTACATGAACAAGGGCTTAAACTATATTAGTAGAAGCATGAAGGAAGAGCTCCTCCTGGTTCTGGAGCGGCCCTCTGAACTGACTCCTGTGTTGTGTGTGGGCCTTGCAGAGGGCCACCTGTGCACATAGTAGCTTTCCTGCATGGGGCTTCCTCTGGTGGTTTTACAACAAGGTCTGTGGGAGGGCACCTCCTGGAAACTGGCTCTTTCTGAAAGTTCAGATGAAAGTCTCCCAATGAGTTCTGCCAGTACGGCACCCAGCGTCCTCTTTTGTCATTCAGTAAACTTTGTGGTCTGCACACTGAGGTCTAAAACTCGTCTAGGGAAGCAGGGCAGGGGAGAGCGTGTCTTTTAAAATCTTTCTTTATTATTGTGTTTCATTCCTAGAAGTGAAGGGTACTTTTATATTTGCTGTTGCTATGTTCTTTAATTTTATCCATTATAACTCTATAACTTATAGTTCATAACTAGTAATACATAAAGGAAGTCCCTGTTCAAATTGCTGTGTGATTTATGTCTCTTTATTGCACCCTAATACAATAATGCTGTTCTAATAGATAATTTGCTATGGTCTACTCTCTTCATCTTAGGAAGGCAAATTACAATTTCATACTCTAATGCAGGTTTGTACTACATTCATTGGACTTTCAATACTTGCTAAATATATCTTGAGACAATAATATTGAAAGAATATATAGTTAGCCGGTGCCGCAGCTCACTAGGCTAATCCTCCGCCTTGAGGCTCTGGCACACCGGGTTCTAGTCCTGGTTGGGGCACCGGATTATGTCCCAGTTGCCCCTCTTCCAGGCCAGCTCTCTGCTGTGGCCAGGGAGTGCAGTGGAGGATGGCTTGAGTACTTGGGGCCTGCACCCCATGGGAGACCAGGATAAGTACCTGGCTCCTGCCTTTGGATCAGCGCGGTGCGCCAGCCGCAGCGCGCCGGCCACGGCAGCCATTGGAGGGTGAACCAACGGCAAAGGAAGACCTTTCTCTCTGTCTCTCTCTCTCACTGTCCACTCTGCCTGTCAAAAAATAAAATAAATAAATAAAGAAAGAATATATAGTTAAATATTTTTTCTTGTTCTGGTTAATGGTTTCTTTTTTATTATTATATAGACCAACATTATATTTTATATAATTTTATCCTAAAATTTAGTTAATCTGATATTGATAACTATATATACTTGTTTAGCATTCGTGCTTTATCTTCAGAACATTCTATGCCTTGATACTTTACATGATTCTTTGTGTTAAGTTGAATATATTTTCATATTTTTGTTAGTTTGGAAATTTTAATCATGATCTCTAACTTTAGTAGTACAGAGTATAAAATAATCTGAGTTCATTAATACTTTTATCTTATTTTAAACAACAAAAGAATCGGTTTTAATTTTAATTATTTTCCTCAAATTATAAACCACTGAAATTTATTTTCTTATAATATTTCCTGTGTCAGATGTACTGATTAGACAACTTCTAGGATTGTTATGGATGATGAGTTTATGTGTATGTTATTTACATATCGATAAATATTTAACAGTTATTTGTCATTGAGTTTATCTTGAAATGAGTGGTCATTGGAGGAATTCATTACAGGACGTTTAATAAACTAAGTGCTGGGACAAAACTACAGCTTTGAGGATAAGACACTGGTCAACATTCCCATGTCCCAGAGGGAGTATCTGCATTCCAATATCAGCTCCTGTACTTGATTCCAGCTTCCTGCAAATGCTGTCTCCGAGAGGCAGAGGTGATAGTTTATAATTAATAGAGTTTCTGCCATCCACATAGGCAATCTGGATTGTGTTCCTGGCTCCTGGCTTTGGCCCCCAGCCCACTCCTGGGTATTTCATGCATTTGGGGAGTGAACCAGCAGGTGATACCTCTTTCTCACTTCCCCATTTGTAAAGAATGTTTTTAAAAGAATGTTCCATGATCATATTTGTTTTGAATTGGACAACATTGTGGTCATTATAAGAATATAAAAGAGGGCTTGAATGCAAGAAGACTAATTGTGCAGACTAATTATGGAGACAGAGGTAAAAATACCAAAGTTTCAAGTTAATGGAGTGATGATAGACTTAAAATGGGAAGGGACAAAAATCCAAGATATATGGGAACTAAATTGGCTCCAATAATTGCATGTTGGTCAAAGAGTTACATGTGGTTGTGGAAAAGACAAAAATTGAACATGATTTCCAGGTTATGGATTCGTTTTCCTAGACAGAGGGAATTGGCATGGGGATTAGAATGGATACACTAAACAGCCACATTCCTAAAGTTGTTTGTGGTGTGTTTGGGACATCCAGATGGAAAGATCCAAAAGCGAATCAGAGAATTAGTTGGAGGAGTGATGTGGACTGGAGTCAAAGACTTAGGATCCTTCCTGTGGAAGGGGGTGAATGTAATGTAAACTGTGCATATCTGGGAGACACCCACTGGTCTGTGGGTGTTGCCATCTGCATCTCCCTTCCTGAATGAGACGGATCAGAGAGGAGCTGGACTTCAGGTGGACCTGCTCATTCTGGGGTAAAGGGTATCACCTTGGCGGTTCTACTTTACAGTTTGGAAATTTGAAGAAATGGGGCTTTGGGAACATGCAATCCCTTTAAATGCTGTTTTTTCTTATGCTCTCATCATTTTTTTTCTTGTCTTTTTGGTCTTGACTCTCAATATGCTCTAAATATGCTCTAAGGCAAATTTTTCTGTATATTTTATAGCATTTTTATAAAGAAATACTCTTCTATATCAGTGAGAAAAATGTTTCAAGGAAGATTTTTTAACAATAAATATAAAATGATAGTGAATTTAGACTCATTTAAGTTTCCAAGTACTGTAAAGAAAACTGTAAAATTCAAAACGAAGAAACCAGATATTCAGATCTTCTGACTGTAGTCATTTCTCACCTTTCACTTACTCAGAAAGCTTCCTGTAATTTAAGTTTTTGCCAAGTACATGTCTTTCAACTACCAACTTTCACACCTACAATATGATCCAGATGGAGAATTTATGCTTCTTGAATACTGAGGCAGATCTATGCCACATTACACAGTAACAGCATTCAAGACAGCGTTTAGTTTGATATGAAGCTGAAAAGTTTAACAAAATTCTTTTTTCCTCACATGCCTGAGTCCTGAGGCAAAGCTGGCCAGAACCAGAACCAGAGCTTGCTTATTTGCTCTTCAGGGAATTTACAACATCCCATTTTTCTGAATCTTGTTTGGAAGGGATTTTTTTAAAGATTGATATTTATTTATTTATTTGACAGGTCGAGTGAGACAGTGAGAGACACAGAGAGAAAGGTCTTCCATCCGATAGTTCACCCCCCTCATGGCTGCAATGGCCGGAGCTACACTGATCTGAAGCCAGGAGCCAGGTGCTTCCTCCTGATCTCCCATGTAGGTACAGGGGCCCAAGCACTTGGGCCATCCTCCACTGATTTCCTGGGCCACAGCAGAGAGCTGGACAGGAAGAGGAGCAAGCGCCCATATTGGATGCCGGTGCCACAGGCGGAGGATTAACCAAGTGAGCCACGGCTCTGGCCCCGGAAGGGTTATTTTTTGAACATAGAACTTTTCATTGGGGAAAATGTCTGAAGTCTACAAGCTACAAGGGCCACAGGGTACATCAATTAGGCAGATTGTAGAGCCTTCACATGCATTTCATCTTCCACACCCAATGCCACCACTTTTCTATGTTTAAAAATGAATTTGAAGGCCGGCACTATGGCTCAATAGGCTAATCCTCCGACTGCGGCGCCAGCACACGGGGTTCTAGTCCTGGTTGCCCCTCTTCCAGTCCAGCTCTCTGCTGTGGCCCAGGAGTGCAGTGGAAGATGGCCCAAGTGCTTGGTCCCTGCACCCCATGGGAGGCTAGTAGAAGCACCTGGCTCCTGGCTTCGGATCAGCGTGGTGCAGCCATTGGAGGGTGAACCAATGGTAAAGGAAAACCTTTCTCTCTGTCTCTCTCTCTCACTCTCTAGCTCTGCCTGCCCCCCCCCAAAAAGAATGAATTTGAAAAGATGCCCTTCTTTTCTGTTGGCCTTAATGTTTCAATCTATTTACCTATTTGAGACACAGAGGGGAGAGAGGTGGGAAGAGTGAGACACACAGAGAAAGATCTTTCATCTGTTCTTTCACAGGTCAAATGCTCTAAAACTGCAGGTGTAAGCAGGGGATGGTAGGTGGGTAGCTAGACAAGACTTGTGCTAATGACTTTATATGCAAATTTTGCTTTTCTAGGAAAAGGTTTACTTCCTTATAGAGTAGAATGGTGAATGATGGGAAGAGATATCTTCCATCTGCTGTTTCACTTCCTGAATGGCCACAGTAACTGGGGCTAGGTCAGGCGGAAGCCCAGAGTTAGGATCTTCATTAGGGTCTCCCCCATAGGTTGCAGAAATTCAAGTACTTGAAAAATATTTATTTTTGGAATTCATGTAGTGAAGATATGAATGTCAATACTCTAAAATGAATGAATAACAAATGTCACTTTTTCTTTTCCCTAACCCATGTTAGTTTCAATTCATAGAATATATTCTTATGTTCACTCTGATAGAATGTGCTACTGACAGCATTCTTAGCGAAAAGGAGTTTGATCTTTTTTAGGAGCTCTTTTCTTCCTTATATTTTCATAATGATTTCTATATGTTATTTTTTTTTTATTTATTTGACAGATAGAGTTAGACAGTGAGAGAGAGAGACAGAGAGAAAGGTCTTCCTTCCGTTGGTTCATCCCCCAAAATGGCTGCTACGGCCAGCACTGCGGTGATCTGAAGCCAGGAGCCAGGTGCCTCCTCCTGGTCTCCCAAGCGGGTGCAGGGGCCCAAGCACTTGGACCATCCTCCACTGCCTTCCCAGGCCACAGCAGAGAGCTGGACTGGAAGAGGAGCAGCCAGGACTAGAACCCGGCACCCATATGGGATTCCGGTGCTGCAGGTGGAAGATTAGGCAAGTGAGCCACGGCATCGGCACTCTGTATTTACTTTTTTTTTTTTATTTTTGACAGGCAGAGTGGACAGTGAGAGAGAGAGAGAGAGACAGAAAGGTCTTCCTTTTTCCTTTGGTTCACCCCCTAATGGCCGCTGCAGCCAGTGCACTGCGGCCAGCGCAACGTGCTGATCCAAAGCCAGGAGCCAGGTGCCTCTCCTGGTCTCCCATGCGGGTGCAGGGCCCAAGCACCTGGCCATCCTCCACTGCACTCCCTGGCCACAACAGAGAGCTGGACTGGAAGAGGAGCAACCGGGACAGAATCCGGTGCCCTGACCGGGACTAGAACCCGGGGTACCAGCACCAGAGGCGGAGGATTAGCCAATTGAGCCGCTGTGCTGACCTGTATATTAAAACAAAATTATTCCTGGTGGAGAAACCTTTCTACATTTCTGGTCATTTTTTCATGATTGTACAAATAAAATGTCTTCTGTTATAAAGAAAATTATTTTAAATATGATATCATATTACCTTCCATCATGGTCTTTTAATACCCAGAAGGCCTTTTCTACTTAAAACCAATATTCTAAGCCGAATAGTAAACAAGTAGTCGAAAATGTAATTTTTATTAATTGTTTAGTGGCTATAAAGTTTCAATTGAGGAAATGAAAACAGTTCTACATATAGATGATAATAATGGTTATACAAAAATATGAATGTACTTAGTGTCATAGAAATATACACTAAAATGATTGAAAGATAAAAGACATAACTTTCAAGAAAAGTCTTAGATATTTTCACAGCAAATTATCAGTACAATTAAGGTAAATGTCATTTTAATAAGGTTTTACAGAATAGTAAAAAAGAGAAACCATCGCACATCCATTTCATGAAGCTATGAGATATTTGATACTCCAATGAGATGAAGTGTTTTCGAAGTTGGCATTGTGGAACAACGTGTTAAAGCATCTGTTTATGATGCCACCATCCATATCAGAGGACTAGTTCAAGTCTCCGTTGCTTCACTTCTAATCCAGCTCCTTGGAATGTGCCTGGGAAGGCGGCAGAAGATGGCTCAAGTTCTTGGTTCCTTGTCACACGGGAGACCCAGATGGTGTTTCTGGATTCTGGCTTTTGGCTTGAACCAGCTCCAATCATTGTGGCCATTTGGGAAGTGAAACCATGAGTGGAAGATGTCTCTCTATCCCTGCTCCCTGCCTGCATCACTCTGCTTTTCAAATATAATAAATAAGTATGCAAAAGTAATTAATATAAGTAATCAGTTGATCAGGTTTTCTGAGTATACAGTCATTCCCCAAATCCCAGCAGTTTGACTTACTTGGCTTTGATGCAAAAATATAATAATACAATCACTGTTTTTCATTGAAAATACAACATTAAATAGATTATACAAAATATTCAACATTTTATTATAAAATATACTTTGTGGAGGTTGACATTGTGGTACAAGGGGTTAAGCTACTGCTGCAACGTCAGAATCCCATATGGTCACTGGCTTGAGTCCTGGCTGCTCCACTTCAGATTAAGTACCCTGCTAATGCACCTGGAAAAACAGCTGAAGATGGCCCAAGTCTCTGCGTCCTTGCATCCATGTGGGAGACACGGATGAAGCTCCTGCCTCCTGGCTTTGGCCAGAACCAGCCCTGTTTGTTGTGGCCATTTGGGGAATGAACCAACGGATGGAAGATTTCTCTCTACAAATATCTCTCCCTCTCTCGCTCTATAACCCAGCTTTCAAATAAATAAAATACAACCTAATAAAATACACTTTATGTTAGATTATTTTGCCCAATTATATGATAATGTGAGCACATGTAAGGTAGGCAAAGGGACTAGTGAAAAACAGGTATTTGTTTATATATTTATATGTACATATGCATATATGTATGTATGTATGTATATGCAGAATCAGGTTGATAGTGCCATGTAAATGTAGACTTAACCAATGAAAACATACCACTCTGGAGGGGGATACTGATAGCAGGGAGTACTATAAATGTGCCAGTGCAGAGGTTATATGGTAAATCTCAGTATTGTATGCTTAGTTTTGCAGTGAATTTAAAACAGACCAAAAAAAAATAGAGTCTATTTTCAAATTATCCATTAGAAAAACAGGGATTTTCCACATATACTAAGTAAATGAATACTAAATGAATTAATCCATTAATCCCCCAAGTTTTCAATTCTGCAACTATTTATCATTAAGAATATTATCCTAGGGGCCAGCACTGTGGCATGTCAGGTAAAGCTGCCACCTGCAGTGCCTGCATCCCATAAGGGCGCCAGTTCATGTCCTGGCTGCTCCACTTCCAATCCAGCTCTCTGCTATGGCCTGGGAAAGCAGTAGAAGATGGCCCAAGCCCTTGGGCCCCTGCACCCATGTGGGAGACCCGGAAGAAGCTCCTGGCTCCTGGCTTCAGATAGGTGCAGTTCCGGCCGTTATGGCCATTTGGGGAGTGAACCAGCACATGGAAGACCTCTCTCTCTCTCTCTCTCTCTCTCTCTCTCTCTCTCTCTTTATCTCTCTGCTTCCTTCTCTCTTTATGTAGCTCCAGCTTTCAAGTAAATAAATAAATCTTAAAAAAAGAATATTATCCTGTAATAGGACACTAGGACAATATAGTATCCTTCCTCTCTCTTTCTCTCTCTCTCTCTCTCTCTCTCTCACACACACACACACACACACTGTTTTATAAGTACGAATTTGGGCAAATATGAGATCCTCTTATAGATAACATAATATACAAAAACAGACTTTCATGACCTGTTCAACAATTATTTTTGGAGTGAAGGAACAAAACATGTCAATCGAAGGGCTACATTATATTTTTGACAAGATGTTGTCGGTTTCATATGTCATGGCTTGCTTTGACATCGTTGTTGTTCTTGCCATTTGAGACAAGTATGGCTTCTGATGTCAAATCTGGTATCTTGGACAGCAGTACATCAAGGAACACTATGCTGTCTCTTTCCTGATGGTTTCTCATAATGCCATTTTAATTATGCTGAGCACATGTCTCTTCAAGTGCAACAAATTTTTGAAACCTTTCTCGTCTTTGTTCAGAAATTTGTGAATAATTCACACATTTACAGTACACATATGTAACATTTGAGTTATAAAACAGGCCAATGCCATTTTTACCTCAAATAATGGGGCAAGAATTGTTTAGGAAGTACGAAAACACAGGTGACAACTTGTCAACAAAGAACCACAAGTAGCAACACCCTAGAGTTTGTCAGACAGCTGTGCAGTGCGCTACGCATTCCTATGCAGTATACATTGTCCCAGTGTCTGATTTGTGGGACACCTATTTTTGAACACCGATAATTTGAAATATAATTGCATTCCTCTAAATAAAATTACAACCCAGTTCTAGAGAATACTTTCATGAAAGCATTTCATACAGTACATGTAAGTAATGGAATCTTTTTTTTCAGTTGAACATTTGGTAAAAGTAAATTTGCAATTGCGGTTTTGCTATTTTCATAATGATTTTTAAATATTTTTGAATGCTCTAATCATTCATCTAGTACTTTTCTTGAAAGAATATAACTCATTTAACTCATAATTTTAAAAGCATATTTATTTCAAAGTTACTATAAACATTTATTGCTCAATTAGATTTTATAGGTGTCATATATATATATTTCTATATATATATATATATTTGTATGATGGGACATAATAGGTTTATATTATCTAATTCATGGTGTTTGTGATTTAAACTGTTTCTTAAGAAATATATCAGCAATATATCTTAGTTACACTGAGATAATTCACCATTCAAGGGGAATGTACAGTTTTAGAACTTTTGTTCAACTTTAAGGACTAACGCTTAGACCTTTAATCTTTTATTTGGAATGTCTATCATTTTTGAAAAGACACCTCCATAGATGGATACTTTTTCTTCTGGGACATGACGATGAAGGAAACTTGACATTTATTATCAGTTGGCAAAAGGACAGGTCTGTGGAACAGCAGATGAAGTTCGGTGATAAATCTAAATATCTTTTCACCACATTTTTGACTGTTTTTCTTTAGTTATTTTTCTTAGCCCTGCAGCAAGCAAAGGAAATTATTTGTAATGCCATTAAAATGTTCTTCACACTTCAAGTGCAAATGCTTATTTGTTCTTAGTGTTTCTCTGAACTCAACAATTGTCTGAAAATAACATCTGGCATGTTTTTCCAGAGAAAGGTTAGCAGAGAATGGGCTCAAAGCGCAGACATAAAATTCTTTTCTCTGCAGTCTACACTTTGGGAAACAGTTTAAAGTAGTTGAAGTACTCAAAAAAGTGCATGGCAATGACAACCTGCTTTAATGTGTCTTGCTTCTTGAAGTTTGTTTAACCAGTGTGCATTACTGAATGATGGTGTTTTTTCCCTAAAACATCAAGAGAAATGTAGTCTACCAGAACAAACTACTCTTTAGCTTTTGAACTTTTTATTCTTCAGTAACTGTCAAACTTCTTGGTCAAAGCCGTAAATAATCACTTTCCTTATTACATATGGAAAATTGTACTTATGATGGGCTTAATTTCTGCAGAATTTTCAGTAAGTTGAATTAATTTTATTGAGGAATTATTCCATCATAAAAGACATTTTACTTAAGATTTAGAGACTAGTATTTAAGGAAATGCAATGTTCATTATAATAGTTGGATAAAATTACAAAAATGGAGAAGCTGTGTTGACAAATATTGTTTTAAACTGTTTTTCAAGTGATATGGGATGATATACATCTCCTGGAGAATTGTAACACACTGCAAGAATTTTATATAACATGAGTTAATACAAGTATATGCGCTAAAAGCTTCCAGGTTTAATGACTTTGGCCTCTTTTTATTTTTTAAACAGTAATTAAATCAATACAAGTTGTCTTAGATTTTGAAATATATTACCCACATTTGTCTGAGCTTTTCATTAAAGAAATTACTATTTGAGCTTTGTTTCACAACATAAACATCCCAGAAACTTGTTTTGACTCATCTGTAGCACTCTTAAATTCACTTTCAATCAGTTGGCTCAAAAAAGACTTTCTCATATCATTTGTAACTCTTTAACTTTATGTTACTATACTGAACTAAAATCTTCACTGGGTAAGTATTTATTTTATTTTATTTTAATAATTTAAAAATAAGTTGAAAACAAGAATGCAAGAATACAAAATAATATATGTGAAAGAGTATACTTCTTTTTTGTAATTTTTAATTTTGTTTCAACAGGCAGAGTGGACAGTGAGAGAGAGAGACCGTTGATTCACCCCCCCATGGCCACTGTGGTCAGCATGCTGTGGCGGGGGCACCACGCTTATCTGAAGCCAGGAACCAGGTGCTTCTCCTTGGGCCATCCTCCACTGCACTCCCGGGCCACAGCAGAGAGCTGGCTTGGAAGAGGAACAACCAGGACAGAATCCGGCGCCCCAACCGGGACTATAACCCGGTGTGCCAGCGTCGCAGGCGGAAGATTAGCCTATTGAGCTGCGGCAGAGGCCATGAAAGAGTATACTTCATCAGCATCATCCACGCTAGCTCTGCTCTAATTAACACTGCCAGCTTTCAAAGAAAAAAATTACATTGATTATGAATGAGTTCAAGTCCAAATAGCAATAACAACTACAGCACACACACACACATGCGCACATGCATACCCAGACAAACTACAGTTTTTATGAATTAATTATCAGGGATTTATTTTCATTTATTTTATTTACTTATTTTTTTTCTTATTAAACAAATTTTCAAATAACAAGGGTTTCTCTCATATTGCAGGAAAGCTTAGACACTTTTAAGGCCAGTGACCTGGTAATTTGATTGGTGTGTTTTCAATGAGCACAAGGTATATATTGAGCAACGTACTTTTGTTTCCAATACTCATATTTATCTTTGTGTATCCCCTTTTTAACAGCTTTCGCAGAAGTATTCCCCAGAAGTATATTTTACATCTTATGTGTTTGAATCAGTCACATTTATACTTAGAAGTGGTTTCAAAGAATGAAAACACATCTTCAAGTCCTTTGGTGAGAAGGTGACACATGATGATGTTAGGGAATCATTTTCAGGTTGCCATTTTTATACATGCCACTTTGTACGCCTCTTCTGATTTGTCTTTAGGGACAATTTTTTAATTAACTTTGTGAAGAATTCAGTCTGATTTCCTGACAATAAATGTAGAACATCAGTACCAAAGACAAAGTCTTTTGTTTCTTTCTCTTCCATTCTTCTTTTCTTTTAAATTCTCATTAGCTTGTGTTAAATTGAAAATGAGAGGAAACATAAGAAATCAAGCTATGTAATTTGGTAGAGAGAGAAAGAATTTTGAATTGAAACTCAAAATTGAGTTGGTATCATGTCAACTTGTATTCCTTTTGACTGATACAAGTATGAAATATAGCATATATTTCTCTAACTCATTAAAATCCCAGTAAACAGAATTAAATCTTATTAAGCATTTAAAAAAAAAAAAAAACCGCTTTTTTTATTTGACAGGTAGAGTTAGACGGTGAGAGAGAGAGACAGAGAGAAAGGTCTTCCTTCCATTGGTTCACTCCCCAAATGGCCGATGCTGTGCCGATCGGAAACCAGGAGCCAGGTGCTTCCTCTTGGTCTCCCATGTGGGTGCAGGGGCCCAAGCACCTCGGCCATCCTTCACTGCCCTCCTGGGCCACAGCAGAGAGCTGGGCGGGAAGAGGAGCAGCCGGGACTAGAACCCGGTGCCCATATGGGATGCCGGCGGGCAGGAAGAGGATTAGCCAAGTGAGGCACGGTGCCGGCCCCAAATCTTACAAGTATTAACTATCTTAATTAGTGTTTAAAAATGATAGTTAACTAACAAAATCAAAATTTCTCAGTGGACTGTCTTTACTCACTTGTATTTTTAACTTTATATTCAACTATTTATATTTGCACCAGTTTGTTACATGACAAACTCTGTAATAGGGAATATATTAATGCTGAATCTTAGATTTTGGCCTAATGACTAGCTTTGTTGATTTTTTTTTCTTCTAGAATGTCTAAAATTCAATTTCTCTCTCTCCCTCTGCATATATATGTATGTGTATACATATGCATGTATTTATATATGTATATATAAATATTAATTTACCATATCCAGAGTAAAAACATTTGAGGTGTAATGTATATTCTTATTTTTATATATTTCAAAGCAAACTATCTCATGTATCAGTAATTATCACGTTTTTTGTAGTTATGTCTTCTGTTAATGAATTCATTAAAATACTTATATTAGAATATTGATATACAGGACTATCCCAGTGATCAATTTCTGTACACAAATGATCATAATGATAGGACTAAGAACCAAAGGGATCACAGAAACAAGAACAGTGTCTGCAAATACTAGCTGATAGAATAAAAAAGGGAGAGAATGATCCAACATGGGAAGTGAGATACACAGCAGACCCATAGAATGGCAAATGTCCTAACAGCACTCTGGCCTCATAATCAGCCCTTAAGGCTGATTGATATCGTATTGATATACGATAGCATTTATTAGAAAATTGTGTAAGGACCCTTAAGTAAAATATAAGCAGTTGAAGCAATCTAAGTTTACAAAAAATCAGCCAAACGAAGAGCTGGTTTTTTGAAAAAATAAACAAAATTGACACCCCATTGGCCCAACTAACTAAAAAAAGAAGAGAAAAGACCCAAATCAATAAAATCAGAGATGAAAAAGGAAACGTAACAACAGACACCACAGAAATAAAAAGAATCATCAGAAATTACTACAAGGACTTGTATGCCAGCAAACAGGGAAACCTATCAGACATGGATAGATTCCTGGACACATGCAACCTGCCTAAATTGAACCAGGAAGACATCGAAAACCTAAACAGACCCATAACTGAGACAGAAATTGAAACAGTAATAAAGGCCCTCCCAACAAAGAAAAGCCCAGGACCAGATGGATTCACTGCTGAATTCTACCAGACGTTTAAAGAAGAACTAACTCCAATTCTTCTCAAACTATTCAGAACAAACGAAGAAGAGGGAATCCTCCCAAATTCTTTCTATGAAGCCAGAATCACCTTAATTTCTAAGCCAGAAAAAGATGCAGCACTGAAAGAGAATTACAGACCAATATCCCTGATGAACATAGATGCAAAAATCCTCAATAAAATTCTCGCCAATAGAATGCAACAACACATCAGAAAGATCATCCACCCAGACCAAGTGGGATTTATCCCTGGTATGCAGGGATGGTTTAATGTGCGCAAGACAATCAATGTGATACACCACATTAATAGACTGCAGAAGAAAAACCATATGATTATCTCAATAGATGCCGAGAAAGCATTTGATAAAATACAACACCCGTTCATGATGAAAACTCTAAGCAAACTGGGTTTGGAAGGAACATTCCTTAATACAATCAAAGCAATCTATGAAAAACCCACAGCCAACATCCTATAGAATGGGGAAAAGTTGGAAGCATTTCCACTGAGATCTGGTACCAGACAGGGATGCCCACTCTCACCACTGCTATTCAATATAGTTCTGGAGGTTCTAGCCAGAGCTATTAGGCAAGAAAAAGAAATTAAAGGGATACAAATTGGGAAGGAAGAGCTCAAACTATCCCTCTTTGCAGATGACATGATTCTGTATTTAGGGGACCCAAAGAACTCTACTAAGAGACTATTGGAACTCATAGAAGAGTTTGGCAAAGTAGCAGGGTATAAAATCAATGCACAAAAATCAACAGCCTTTGTATACACAGACAATGCCATGGCTGAGGAAGAACTTCTAAGATCAATCCCATTCACAATAGCTACAAAAACAATCAAATACCTTGGAATAAACTTAACCAAAGACATTAAAGATCTCTACGATCAAAATTACAAAACCTTAAAGAAAGAAATAGAAGAGGATACCAAGAAATGGAAAAATCTTCCATGCTCATGGATTGGAAGAATCAATATCATCAAAATGTCCATTCTCCCAAAAGCAACTTACAGATTCAATGCAATACCAATCAAGATACCGAAGACCTTCTTCTCAGATCTGGAAAAAATGGTGCTGAAATTTATATGGAGGCACAAGAGACCTCGAATAGCTAAAGCAATCTTGTACAACAAAAACAAAGCCGGAGGCATCACAATACCAGATTTCAGGACATACTACAGGGCAGTTGTAATTAAAACAGCATGGTACTGGTACAGAAACAGATGGATAGACCAATGGAACAGAATTGAAACACCAGAAATCAACCCAAACATCTACAGCCAACTTATATTTGAGCAAGGATCTAAAACTAATTCCTGGAGCAAGGACAGTCTATTCAATAAATGGTGCTGGGAAAATTGGATTTCCACGTGCAGAATCATGAAGCAAGACCCCTACCTTACACCTTACACAAAAATCCACTCCACATGGATTAAAGACCTAAATCTACGACCTGACACCATCAAGTTACTAGAGAACATTGGAGAAACCCTTCAAGATATTGGCACAGGCAAAGAATTTCTGGAAAAGACCCGGGAGGCACAGGCAGTCAAAGCCAAAATCAACTATTGGGATTGCATCAAATTGAGAAGTTTCTGTACTGCAAAAGAAACAGTCAGGAGAGTGAAAAGACAACCGACAGAATGGGAAAAAATATTTGCAAACTATGCAACAGACAAAGGGTTAATAACCAGAATCTACAAAGAGATCAAGAAACTCCACAAAAACAAAACCAACAACCCACTTAAGAGATGGGCCAAGGACCTCAATAGACATTTTTCAAAAGAGGAAATCCAAATGGCCAACAGGCACATGAAAAAATGTTCAAGGTCATTAGCAATCAGGGAAATGCAAATCAAAACCACAATGAGGTTTCACCTCACCCCAGTTAGAATGGCTCACATGCAGAAATCTACCAACAACAGATGCTGGCGAGGATGTGGGGAAAAAGGGACACTAACCTACTGTTGGTGGGAATGCAAACTGGTCAAGCCACTATGGAAGTCAGTCTGGAGATTCCTCAGAAACCTGAAGATAACCCTACCGTTCGACCCAGCCATCCCACTCCTTGGAATTTACCCAAAGGAATTTAAATTGGCAAACAAAAAAGAGGTCTGCATCCTAATGTTTATTGCAGCTCAATTCACAATAGCTAAGACCTGGAACCAACCTAAATGCCCATCAACGATAGACTGGATAAAGAAATTATGGGATATGTACTCTTTAGAATACTATACCGCAGTAAGAAACAACGAAATCCAGTCATTTGCAACAAAATGGAGGAATCTGGAACACATCATGCTGAGTGAAATAAGCCAGTCCCAAAGGGACAAATACCATATGTTCTCCCTGATCGGTGACGACTGACTGAACACCAAGAGGGAAACCTGTTGGAGTGAGGTGGACACTATGGGAAACGGTGGCTTGATCAGCATAGCCCTGACTGTTAATGAACAAAAAAATACATTATCCCTCTTAGTAGTTTTTTTTATCTGTTCTACTTAATATGACTGGTTTAGATCTGTAATTGATGCACAGTTATTCTTAAGTGTTGAAAATTAACTGAAATGTGATCCCTGTTGAACATGGTGGTGGGAATGGGAGAGGGAAGAGATGTATAATTTGGGACATGCTCAGGCTGACTTGCCCCAAGTGGTGGAGTTGGAAGCATACCAGGGGATTCCAATTCAATCCCATCAAGGTGGCATGTACCAATGCCATCTCACTGTTCCAGGTGATCAGTTTCAGTTCACAGTTGGTCATGGTGAAGGGACTGGGAGTCAAAGGGAGCACATAGACAAGTCTAGTACCTGCTAACGCTAACTGATGGAGTAAATAAAGGGGAGAGTGATCCAACATGGGAAGTGAGATACTCAGCAGACTCATAGAATGGCAGATGTCCTAAATAGCACTCTGGCCTCAGAATCAGCCCTAAAGGCATTCGGAGCTGGCTGAAAAGCTCATGAGAGTATTTCAGGCATGGAAAGCCAAGACACTCTGGCAAAAGATCTCTGCGAGTGAGATCCCAGTGGAAAGAACAGGCCATCAAAGAAGGAGGTACCTTTCTCTGAAGGGAGGAGAGAACCTCCACTTTGACTATGAGCTTGTCTAAACAAGATAAGAATCGGAGAACTCAGAGGGCTTCCATAGCCTTGGAAACTCATGACTGGAGCATAGGGAGATTACTGATGCCATAGACAGGAGTGTCAATTGGTAAAGTCAACAACAGGAGTCACTGTGCACTTACTCCTTGTGTAGAATCTCTATCCTTAATGTGTTGTACATTGAGATTTAATGCTATAACGAGTACTCAAACAATATATTTCACTTTGTGTTTCTATGGGGGTGCAAACTGTTGAAATCCTTACTTAATGCATACTAAACTGATCCTCTGTAAAAAAAAAAAAAAAATTATCAATTCCCAACTTGACTCTCACTGGGATTAAACATGACAATAGGTCTGATCTGATTTCATCATCATTTTAAAAAATCATCTATTATTTTTCACTTTATGTTTCTGTGTGGGAGCAAACTGTTGAAATCCATACTTAAAGTATACTAAGCTGATTTTCTGTATATTAAGATAATCGAAAATGAATCTTGATGTGAATGGAAGGGGAGAGGGAGTGGGAAAGGGGAGAGTTGTGGGTGGGAGGGACGGTATGGGGGGAAAGCCATTGTAATCCATAAGTCGTACTTTGGAAGTTTATATGCATTAAATAAAAGTTTAAAAAAAAAAAAAAAGGAAAAAAAAAAAGAATTATCCTTTGTGATAAAATGTCTGAAAATAACAAATTTACTCCCTTATTAAAAATTTCAGTGTACAGAACAGCATTACCAATCTCGTGTCCATTGCTGTAGAGCAGAAATCTGGAGTGTGTTTTGTGACTGACACACTACACTCACTGAAGAGCAACTTCCCCTTCTCCCCTCCTCTCAGTTCCTAGCTGCCAACACTCTACCTTCTACTTCCATGAGCTGACAGCTTCAGACACTTCCTGTGGGGGGAATCCTGCAGTTACTTGTACTTCAGTGACTGGTGTATTTCATTGAGCATAGTAGTCCCAAGAGTCATCCATAGCATGAGACATATTTTTTTTTTAATTTTTAGACTGAATAATATTCTCTGCATATACATAACACATATTCATTATCCATTAATCCAGTGAGGACAAATTTAGCCTTCAGGTTGTTTCCCTTTTGAAGAACAGCATTAAGCAAGCTGAATTGTGAAAGAGAGGGACAATCATAAGTGTTCATTGAATGTATTTGCCTTAATAGGACAGTCATAAGAATTATTGAAAACTTACTTTGTGTTTGCTAGTATTCCAGACATTGAGCAAAATGGAATGAAATGAAAAGTTGAATTCCATTTTACAAGAAATTTATAATAAACACACATCATATATATAATTTATATTAAAATAAATATAAAGAAAAAGAATAAAATAAAAAAAAAAACTTTTAGAGTTTGAATTAAAGTGGCTTATTGTGGCTGTAAAAATGTTAACAGGCAAGGTAATGGATGCTGTACAGTTCTTTATACAATTGTGAATTTGCAGTGTTAAGTGGCAGGACAACTGCTTATGAAGTTGCCCTTCAATGGTGACAAGAAAAACTGTGTCACCAGCATGGGTAAGATGGTCATCTTTGTATTTCCTATTAGAAGAATTATCTTATTTTAACTAATACGAAGTAAATAAAACTTTCACGAAAAAATACTTTAAACCCTTCACCATATATGTTGGCTGCTTGGAATATGGCACACTACAAGTGATTCCATGGATATGAGTTGAAGTGTATGCATGGTGGAGTGAGAAGGAGATTTCTGCACTTCCACACTTAAAAAACAAATTTTGCGAAAAATGAAATGGAACTTTTCCAAGGTGACAAGTTGTGAGAGCCTTCTCTTAGCAAGTAGGACTGATTTTCCTTTTCTCCTGAGATTTCCCTGAAGTGCTTACACATCATTCTGTGGTTTGGGACAAATAATGAGCCAAATGTTTGAGAAATTCTGCTGTCATACATCCTTTGTGGCTGTTAATTCCTCTTTTCAAAGTTGGAGGTCTTGGAACAGTCATATCTTTACAAATTCCTATCCCTGCTCCTTTGGGTCAATTTAGCTTTGACCACCACTATTTCCTTCAGTGTTACCACTGGGTTTTCTGACATCATTCGATAAATGTGTGTGTGTGTGTGTGTGCATATGTGTGTGTGTCTACATCTATCCCACAATATGCACAGACTGCAATTTTTTTTTAAAATAAACAGAACTAGAATTCTACCTTAGCCCCACACTAGTTTAATTTCTCAGTGATATAATCATCTGTACTTTAAAATCCTAATGACCACACAAATCACTTGCAAAAAAAAATACATAGGAGAGTTGTAATCCTCTAAGAAAATAAACAACCTCAGTAATTCATTATGTCATAAAACTTTGGTATTTATTGTTCTAAAATGATTCTTTTTGCATTTACAGAATGTTTTGGATCATTATTGCAACATTGTTATCATTAATTGGTTCACTTATTGGACAGTTAAATATGCCCATGTAAATATCTATACCTCCACATTAGTATTATGGAGTGTTTTTACTTCAAAATTCTTTTGGAACATTTACTGTAACATAATTTTAGTTTTTCTTAATAAACAATCAACAATAACATAATTTTAACTTTTCTTAATAAACAATCAACAGTAAGGTATGTGTGTGCCTCTGATTATAAAGATCAATAACATTTCTCCAAAGAAAAAAAGCAAATGGCCAATAAATATATGAAGAATGCTGAGCATCACTAACTTTCAAAACAACAGGGAGATGCCATCCTACCTCAGTTAGAATGACAATCATCAAAAATAGAGAAATAGCAAATGTGGTGAATATGTGGATAAAAGGGAACTCTTAATCACTCACTGTTAATGTGAATGCAAAATATTATCACCACTATAAGGATAGTATGCTCTCTCCTAAAATACAAAAATAAAAAAAAATCTACCAAAGATCTAACTATCCAACTTCTATGTGTATATGTGAAAGTTTTTTTAAAAAGTAAATCTGTGTGTAGAATGGTGATAGTGTTTGGGAAAGGTAGAGGGATATGGGGGAGAGGGTGAGGTTGGATAATGAGTACCAACATTAAAAGTTTTTGAAAATGAAAAATCTTAGAGATATATCTCTCATTTTCTAAATCTAAACATTTTAAAACTTATTTGTATTTTGCTTTAATGTATTGGTTCTCAAAATTGTAATATATTTATTATTGTTGTCATGTATTAAATTTTCAATTAAACATCCAAGTTTCACAATTTCTTATGTGACCTGATCAAAGAGACTGAAAATAAATTGATGAGTAATTACTTTACCCCAATCTCTGAATAAATCTATGCCATTTATTTCATATATATATGTATATATATATATATATATGTATACATTCCTGTTATTGTAGAAAAGAACTTAAAAACTTATGGAAAAGTAAAATTAAAAGATAAGATGATAATTTCATTTTGGTGAAAAATTTTCAAATCATGAATAATTTTATCATAGTTTGCATTTTCCATGAATGTTTAAAAATACCCTCATATAGTCCCAGCTGCTCCACTTCTGATCCAGTTTCCTGCTGTGGCCTGGGAAGGCAGTGGAAGATGGTCCAAGTGCTTGAGTCCCTGTACCTGACAGCACGACCTGGGAGAAGCTCCTGGCTCCTGGCTTTGGGTCGGCTCAGCTCCACTGCTGCCATTTGGGAGTGAACAAGCAGATGGAAGACCTTTTTCAGTCTTTCCCTCTCTCTGTTTGTAACCACCTCTCAAATAAACAAAATCTTAAAAAAAAAAAACCTCATACATTTATTAAATTTCTAGTTGATCGTTTGAGATAAAATTCAATTTACCTTATTTTTAATTTACTGTTACTTTTGTGTTTCATACTTGTAATTAAAGGTAATTTTTAGATCTTATGCATTACTATGAAAAATTTATCCATGGAACAAGTATATATGATTATAAACAACAGCTTCACAAGTCAAATCATTCACAATACTATGAAACAATGCTATGATTCTACAGAGATACAGTTAGGGAGTGACTTTCATTGTTGAGATCTTTCACATCCCTGGTTAATTTATCCCAAGATGTAGCTATTGTGAGTTGGGCTGATATTGTACATTCTTTCTCAGCCAGAGCATTGTTAGAAAGTGGTCACAATCATGTAAATGACCAAGATAAGTCCATTATGATAAAAGTCATAATTTTGACTTTTCCTTTGAAGAACAAAAGTCATAAATAGGTTGGCAGAAGGGGATGACACGTCTCATGTGCCAAGTCAGACAGTACTAACCACAGGTAGACTTGCATTCAGTTTCAACTTGCCAGCATCGGTGGGCTGTTGACGCTTTGTCTCATGTTCAGCCTTTTCCACGTGGAGTTTTATAAGCTGATTCCAACAGCGCTGTCACTAAGCATTCGTGGATGGAAAGGTGAGCATCACCCTAAGTCTGTTAGACTAGCTTTCACGTTGTGTCTGTTGCTAGTGAGGCTCATCCTAGTTGGCCCCAGAACTGTGCTTACACAGTACCCCACAATATGTGTTCTCTAGGATCTTCCCACAGAGCGAGGCATGACACGTCATCAAGAGCATTCCAGGGGACTCTGGCAAAAACGATTCATCTTCAAGACAACTCACCAAGGACCAGGGATAAACCCTGTGTTTGGACCTCTTTAGAAAATCCTTAGAATTTTTTTTTGTTTGTTCTACTTAATACTTTTGGTTGAATACTGTAATCAATACTCAATTCTTCTGAAGTGCTGAAATTTAACTGAAAAGTGATCGCTGTAAAATATGAGTGGGAATAAGAGAGGGAAGAGATGTGCAATTCGGGACATGCTCAAGCTGACTTACCTCAAACGGTAGAGTTAGAAACATACCAGGGGATTTGAATTCAATCCCATCGAGGTGGCATGTACCAATGCCATCTCACTAGTCCCAGTGATCAATTTCTGTTCACAATTGATCGTAATGATAGGACTAAGAACCAAAGGGATCACATAAACAAGAATAGTGTCTGCAAATACTATCTGATAGAATCAAAAAGGGAGAGAATGATCGAACATGGGAAGTGAGATACACAGCAGACCCATAGAATGGCAGATGTCCTAAATAGCACTCTGGCCTCATAATCAGCCCTTAAGGCATGCAGATCCGGCTGAAATGCCCATGAGAGTATTTCAGGCATGGAAAGCCAAGACACTCTGGGGGAAAAAAAAAAAACTAAATGAAAGATCTCCACGAGTGAGAACCCAGTGGAAAGAATGGGTCATCAAAGAAGGAGGTACCTTTCTATGAAGGGAGGAGAGAACTTCCACTTTGACCATGGCCTTGTCTAAAAATCATCAGAGTCAGTGAACTCAGGGGGCTTCCATAGCCTTGGCAGCTCATGACAAGAGCCTATGGTGATTACTGATGCCATAAACAAGAGTGTCAATTTGTCAAGTCAACAACAGGAGTCACTGTGCACTTACTCCTCATGTAGGATCTTTGTCCTTAGTGTGCTGTACATTGAGATTTAATGCTATAACTAGTACTCAAACAGTATTTTTCACTTTATGTTTCTGTGTGGGAGCAAACTGTTGAAATCTTTACTTAATGTATGCTAAACTGATCTTGTGTATATAAAGAGAATCGAAAATGAATCTTGATGTGAATGGAAGGGGAGAGGGAGTGGATAAGGGGAGGGTTGCGGGTTGGAGGGACGTTATGGGGGGGAAGTTA
Source organism: Oryctolagus cuniculus (assembly GCF_051225735.1). Classification (NCBI taxonomy): domain Eukaryota; kingdom Metazoa; phylum Chordata; class Mammalia; order Lagomorpha; family Leporidae; genus Oryctolagus; species Oryctolagus cuniculus. The sequence goes on along the minus strand of NC_142875.1, from coordinate 9,137,336 downwards.
TTGTAATCAATATTCTGTACTTTGGAAATTTATATTCATTAAATAAAAGTTAAAAAAAAGAAAATCCTGGTGGAAAAGCTTTTGAAAAACGCAAATTTTGTTAAGTGACCTTATTCATGAGTTTACATTAATTTGGCTATTCAATGGGAAAATTACATTAGAATGTTTTTGAGTGTCCATGTTACAGTATCAAAAAATCAAGAAGGAACAAGGAAAGAAAGCTCAGAAAACTATTAATGTGTCCCTTCAGCTTTTGTTTCATAGAAGCTGGTGTGGAAACTGAATACACATCACGTGTAAGTGTGTTTTAACAGGATTCTGAAAGTAAATAACAATGCTTACGATGAAAAAGAAAGGAAGCAAAAACATTCCTTATTAAGGAAGTCGGAGAATTATGTTGTCACCAAGATATTGTCTACATTTAATTACTTTTATCTTCCTACCATGGTAGAAACATCCTCGTTTAAAGGGATTCATGTTTAAATCTAAGTGTCACCATCTAGTGTCATCTCTCCAAAGGTGTGCTTTGACATGTGAAATTATCAAGAAGAGTTGTTTTACAGAGGTGGCACTAACATCCTCTATGTGTAATGCATACTTTTTTTCTGAACTCCTTTAAACACTTCTTATTTTCACTGGATTGGAATAATTTAATTGTGGTGTGCCTTCATGTAGCTTTCTTCATGCTTTTTGGAGTAAGAGTTTCTTGTTATTTTCTGATCTCAGGATTATGATTTTTTAAAAATTGGATTTGGGAATTTTTCAGATATTAATTTATTTGAATACTTCTTGTCTCCTTTTTCACCTTGGAACTCCAAATTTATGTGCATTTGGTCACTGTAAATGGTCTCACAGCTCATTGATGCTGTGGTTATTTCATTTAGTCTTGTCTCCTTTAAGGGCTCTATTTTGTGAATATTGTGTTGCTATGCCATTGTGATAGGTATTACACAGGCCCTCCCCCAAATTGTCCACATTCTGAACAGGAATTTAAATATATTATCTTACATGGAAGAGGTATTAAGGTTGAAAAGATAATTAATATCACTTTTGATTATCTCAAAATAGAGAGATTGTCTTGGTTTACTCGGTGGGACTGAGTTAATCACATAAAGGTTTTGAAAGTAGAAAAATAAAGTCTTGCAATGTGACATGAACTTGATTCACCTTTTATGGCTTTGTACATGATTGAAGGGACTTATGTACCAAGAAATGAGGACAGCATCAATAAGCTAGAAAGAGCTAAGGATCAGGTTCTCTTCAAAAACATTCTTAAGAAATACAGCTCATTAAGTATCTTGATTATACTCAATAAAACCTGTTAGGCTGTAGATCATAAACATGTTTATGTCACTAAGTTTGGGTAATTAATCATCACGATAATGTCAAACCAAGTAAAGTCATTGCCTTTACTTATTTTTCTTCTGCTCTGTTGAATTTGCCAGCAGACCATCCAGTGTGGTATTCATGTTAGCTATTGTAGTTTATAGTGCATAAGTTCAATCTGATTCTTTTTACACCATCATATCTCTATTTAAATAAATATTATTTCTTTGTGTTCCCTTCTTTAAAGTTTTTGATTTACTTTTATTTATTTGAAAGGCAGATTGAGGAAGAAGAAGAAGGACAGGGAGAGGGAGAGTCAGAGACAGAGGCAAAAGGAGAGTGATATCTTCCTTCCATTGGTTCATTCCCCAAACACTTGCAACAGCTGGGGCTGGGCTATGCCAAAGCTAGGAGCCAAGAACTCTATTCAGGTTTCCCACAGAGGTGGTGAGTGGCAGGGGATGGGGAATGGACTTGATTCCAGACGCTTCAGTTGGGGATGCAGGTGTTCCAAGCTGTGATGTAACCTGTTACACCCCAGTGCTCACCTGCCCCTCTTCTGTCCTCATCAGCACACATGATACAATGGTACAGCTGTCTTAATGTTGTTGGCTACTGATTGTATTTTCTCTGCCATTAATGCAACTGTCTCAATGGGCTGATTTTTATGATCATTATGAAGATTCTTCTACCTTGTAAGATATCTTGTGATTTCTAGTTGGGTGCTGAATAACATGAATGCCTTGTGATGCTGTGCTTACGCTAGAAATTCCAGAGCTGTGTAGCAGATCCAGTTAAATTGCTTGGAAACAATTTGCTTCTTTCGCATCTTCCTTTGAGGATTTGTTAGATGAGATCTGTTCTTCATTGTCTACAGGTCTACTGCTTGGGAAGACTCCTACTCTGGCTGTTGAATCCAAGCTCTATTACCACTAACTCCATTTGAGCCCCAGACACTATTCCCTTTCCTGATTCTGTGTTTCTTTCCTGATCTCAAGTAGTCTGCTCACATCAATGCATCTGCGAGGAAGACTATCTTCAGGTCTCTGGTGACCCTGACGGCTCTGTTCCCATTGGCTTTTTTGTGATCCATGGAATCTCATGGCTTTGAACTGTTTTTCCTCCCTGAACATTGGCCTGAAACTTTCTTCAAACGTTAAATAGGAGCAATGTTAGGGCTTGCTTTGTTCATTTCTCATTTCTCAAACATCATGGCCCTTCCTTACCTTGCTATCTAAGTCCTGAGGGCTGTTGTTTAACATATTTTGTTTTCATATTTAGTTGTCTCAAGTGGGTGGATAAATCTGCTGTTACTCTATCTTGCCTGGAACCAGAGACCTCACAGGATATTTTGGTGCACATCTTCTCCATCCTTTTTCTACATATTTATACTTAGACATTTTTCTTTTTTCAAATTGCTCTTTACACATAAAATATGAGAACATTTTGTTCTTTTTACAAAGACTTCCTATTATTCTGACTTTTGGAAATGAATATCTTTCTAAATGCCTCTTTTTGTACCTCTCTGATTATTTCCTAAAATTAAATAACAAAACTGACTTAATATTTTATTTTCTTTTTTAAAGATTTATTTATTTATTTGAAAGGTGGAGTTACAGGAAGAGAGAGAGAGAGAGAGAGAATGAGAAAGAGAAATCTTCCATCTGCTAGTTCACTCTGAAAGGGCTGCAACAGCCAGAGTTGGGCCAGATGGAAGCCAGGAGCCAGAAGCTTCTTTTGGGTCTCCCATGTGGGTACAGAGTCCCAAAACTTGGGCCACCCTCTGCTGCTTTCCTTAGGCACATTAGCAGAGAGTTGGATCAGAAGCAGAACTGTCAGGACTCAGACTGGCTCCCCTGTGAGGTGCGTTGCACATGGCAGCTTTACCTTCTATGCCACACTGCCGGCCCTTTGACTTAACAATTTAAAGCAATTTGTTTTCTAACCGACCCGCCCAACCAACAGATATCTCTTCTTTTCTAAGCTTGTTGTAAATATTAGAGTTTTTAAAAGAACAATCTGATAAAAAATTTTAACCACTAATTTGTGTTACTTAGATATTACTGAGGTAGAATAAACACAGTATGCTTATTTATATTTGTGAACTACTGGTTTTCTTCACATCTTTCTGCATATGTTTATTATCCTTTCTTGATGAGTTAGCAAATATTTTAAATTTTTAAACAAAATATCTTGCTTATATTTGTGTTATTTTTAGAATTTGAAATTGCAGGGAGTTGATGCCAGCATTGTAGTGTAGCAGGTTAAGCTGCCACTTGCAAGGCCAGCATCCCATATGGTTGCTGGTTCATGTCCTGTCTTCTACACTTTCAATCAAGCTCCTCTCTAATGTGCCTGGGAAAGCTGCAGAAAATGGCCCACGTGCTTCGGTCCCTGTACCTTGCGGAAACCTGGAAGATGTTCCTGGCATCTGGCTTTGGCTTGGCTCAGCCTGGCAGTTGCGGCCATCTGGGGCGTGAACCAGCACATAGAAGATCTCTCTCTCTCTCTTTCTCTCTCCTCAATCACCTTTTTCTTTGTGTTGTGACTTTGTTCAAAATGCCTTTCAGAGAAGTAGATGAGCAGAGGCACTTTGGTATTTAGTTGTGCTATTATATTTCCATAATCCATTGAGATTGTTTTCTTGACATATAATATATAATGATGGCCTAGTTGTATATTTTATGCAAGTAGTCAACTGTTTCAATGCATCTTAATACATTTAATTATGCTATATGGTATAGTCTTAAAAGGATACATTTGAAGTAGACAAAGTAATAGTGATACTAATGCACATAAAGTAAAAACTATCTTTTCTATAATATGTGTAGAAACATTGTTGTATTTATGTGTTACCCTACTATATCACATAAGATATATTCACAGATTTTTGTATGGTTGTTTATAACCAGAAGTAATATACTACTTTTTCCTTAAGAATTGCTAGGATTAGTGGATTTTCTATGCCTTGGACCAATGTAATCTCTGGAACTATAAGCAGGTGCCTATAGTATCAAAAGATACATGTTGTTAGCAGGGTGAGAGTCTAAGGTTAAACTGGATAAAAAGAGGCCTTTATACAGATCAGTAGGGCTTACGTGCACAACAGCACAATCTCAGGCACTGTCATTATTCATTATTTCAAGAAAAAGTCCCCAGATGCATTCAGTGATGCAGATTAGCAAAGCATCTCACTTCTTTTCTTCATGGATATTATTAATAAATTGAAACCTTTGACTCAAAGAACTGGACTGTTCTTCATTTAAATAATATCTACCTTGTATAAAAGCTATCTAATTTAGAGTTAAGAATAGTATTGTGACATAGTTGGTTTCTGTTCCCATGTATATTATTTTATGCATTAAAATATTTTAAGATGAGATTCTTAGAATTTTTCAGACTGTCACAAAACATGATAATAATCCTTAGCAAATGTAGATCATTTTCAAATATTTCTGCCACTTATTTTGCAAATACACAATATGGTTCCTTAGTTAATATATGATAACAAACTTAATGCTAGTGGATAATTAATTACTGTCAGTATAGGTTGTATTAATTTCTTATTGTTACTATTATAAAAAATTAGTGTCTCAGCATAATAAGAATTTAGTACCTTTGGGGCCTGATGATCAGAATTAAAATTTAGCTCACTGGACCATTGTTAAGGTGTGGCAGGATCAGTTCCTTCTCAAGACCCTAGGAGAGAATCTCATTATCCTGCCTCGTCCAGTTTCCAGGAGGTTGCTGCATTCCTTAGCAGGTGGCTCATGTAGCAACTGGAAAACAAGAAGCTGAGCTCTCTGTCCCTCTGAGTGCTTTTGCCATATGTCTCTCTTTTTTTTTCTTTTGTCATTTGCCTTCTGGCTGTCCTCTTATAAAGGATCTTCATGACTACAATGGGCCCATGCAGTTAATCCAGGATTGTTTCTGCATCTCAGGATGCCTAATATGCCCTGGTAGTTCAGAGGCTATGATCCACATCCGAGCACCTGAGTGCGACACCAGGCTCCAGCTCCTGACTCCAGCTTCCAGGGCCAGAGCCGTGGCTCACTTGGTTAATCCTTTGCTTGTGGTGCTGGCATCCCATATAGGTGCTGGGTTCTAGTTCCACTTGCTCCTCTTCCAGTCCAGCTCTCTGCTGTGGCCCAGGAGGGCAGTGGAGGATGGCCCAAGTGCTTGGGTCCTGCACCCGCATGGGAGACCAGGAAGAAGCACCTGGTTCCTGGCTTCAGATTGGTGCAGTTCCAGCCATAGCAGCCATTTTGGGAGTGAACCAATGGAAGGAAGACTTTCTTTCTGTCTCTTCTCTCTCTCACTGTCTGTAGCTCTACCTCTCAAATAAACAAACAAACAAACAAACAAAAAACAAAACAAAACAAAACACCACTCACTCCAGCTTCCTGACAATGCAGACCCTGGGAGATAGCAGGCAGTGGCTCAAGTAGTTGGTTTCTTAGCTTTGATATGGGAGACCTGGATTCAATGCTTTGGCCCAGCCCTGTCCATTGTAGGCACTGGGTGACTGAACTAGAAAATGGAACCTCTTTATCTAACCACCCAGCCTCCCACAGGGAGAAAAATAAGACCTGTAATCACACATGCCAAGTCCCTCGTGCCACGTACACAGGTTCTGGGTACTAAGGCATGGGCACCTTTGGGGGTCATTATTTGGTCTAACGAATCAATCATACAAATTCCAGCAATGAAATAAAAAATAATGGGGAAAAATCTGTAACTGAAAGAAGCAAATACCAAACTTTGTCCCTAACCAGAGCCCCCCAGTGCCCATGTTCTCATCTCCCAGGGCCAAGTGTGATGCACAGTGTGTGGATAGTAATTCTGTTATATGCCATTTCTGCCTTTCTTCCCCTTTTCTGTGGATCTGCAATGAGGTCATGGTTCTGGACTTTTAACAAGTGACCCTGGTGGTCCAGACATATTACCCATGAAATAGGTCTCCAGTTTGTGTAACTGCTAAGGAAGGATGCCTTGAAAGTTAGAATGATCCTGCCTCTGATGGGCGGGATTGATTCTAAAAGTGAGGATGAATTCAAATATATCTTGTACATTTATATATCACTAAAATACACAATTATGAAGTTAATGTAGCTTGTAGCACAGATCTGTGAGTTGAAAAAATTTCAAAGAAAAGATACAGAACAGTGTGAACTGGAAGAAGTCTTCTCAGGAAATGTGCAGACTTCGATTTACTTTTTGTTTTGTTTGTTATAACGCATTGGATGCTTTTTCTGTGAAAGGGAGGCTGAGATTCCTAAAATGGGTCTTTACCAGAAATACAGCTGCTGTGATAAGCTTGTTTTTTGGTCCTCCATTTCTGTAATGTTTGAAAGAGTGAAAAATCCGATTTACATAGAAGGCATACATTGCATTTCTTCTACAGTAGTTCTCTTATCAGAAAAACTGAGGCAAAAGTGTCCCCCACTTCGCTTGCTAATTTCATCCCTCTGCTCTCTCCTGTCAGATGCTGGTTAATAACACCCCAAAGAAGCTAATGATACGACACGTGTTAGTGGGACTTCTATATGGATGCCCTTGTGTTTTTTGTTTATTTATTGCCCACTTGAAGACTGAGGTCTTTATAATTCCCAGGGTGAAAGCATTTTAAATGTGACCAAATGTAGTAGAATCATTGTGGCAAATTGTACAGTGACACTGTTTTAAACACATTGATTGTTAACTGCTATTTTACATATGGGCAGAGACTATGGCTTTTTCAAATAGGCTATTTTTTCATCCACTCGCATTCTACTGACATTTTATATTGCATTTGAACTATTTCAGTGGCCTACATATTCATTGATTTTCTTCAAGAAATATTTCTTTATTTTCTACTGCAACCCGGGCACTCTCAGATCTTACGCTTAAGAAGCATACTGACTTATTCGGAATGGACAAATAAATACAAGGGCACTAGGAATGTTTGCAGAAAGTGAGCATGGTCTTTTATTCCATTTTTCATGACTTTTTGAAGTGCCTTCCTGTGGGACTATATCATGGTGTTATTATTTATGCTATGCTACAAAGAGGTCCTGGGTTGTGTTCAGTTCTCAGTACAAGTACTTAGCCCTTTTTTCAGAGAGTTATTGAAGGCTTGTTTGAAGAGATGGAATCTTAAGTTGTTTTCTGAATAATGAGTCAATTGAATGTAGACTACTGGGGGTCTGAAGAAATCGTTCCAAGGTGAGAATTTGGTCTGTACAGACACAGAGGTGAGATAATACAGTGCCACAGGGGTGTAAAAAAAATGACTGGTAACTGAGTGAATGGATGAGAGAGATTATTTAGATGGATAAGTTAAGCAGGCACAATATATCATTGAATTTCAAGAGATGTTCAGTTGTAGTGAATAATACTTATGGAAATGAAGCATATAGGGAGTTGTATTAAGAGAAGAAAGGATGGTGGATTAATCATAGTCATTGAAGTAGCCGTAGAAATGGAGAGAAATGGAGATGTTGGATATTCTGATGTGGAGAGAGACACATACTCTGAGAGTTGCTACAGGGAGTAGGAGAACCTGAAGGAAAACTCCTGGCTCCTTCTCCTGGGCCACTAAACTGATAATGTTGCTGTTTATTGAGACAGGGGTACAAGACAGGGAGAAAATTGAGGATGAAATCAGAGTGAAGATGATCCCAATGCCTGAATTCATAGCCGAAAGTTATCATTTCTCTCCTGTAACATTTGCGACTACTTTATATATATAAAACCAGTATTCACATGGACTGTAAAAGAAATTCCCAATTAGCAATTTCCCTATGATTTGAGATTTTAAAAAGGTTATTCTTACAAGAATGCACTATTGTAATCAATATGTGTTGGGAAAGATTTAACACTCAGCATCAGTGCTTCTCCCCATTTATAAATATGATAGTGCAGAAGTCTATTCAATACAATGTGCTCAAGTCTATTGGGTAGATATCCAATAGTGGGATTGCTGGATTATGCATCAGTTCTAATTCTAGTTTTTTTTTAAAGAAATCTCCATATTTTTGCCCAGAGTGGCTGCAATAATTTGCATACCCATCAACAGTGTATAAGAGTTCCCCTTTCTCCACAACCTCACCAGCATTTGTTAGCTCTCTTTTGGATAATATTATTCTGACAAGAGTAATGTAACATCTCACTGTGATTTTGATTTGCATTTCAATGATGATTCGTGATTTTGAGTACTTTTAAAATATATTTGTTGATCGTTTGTATTTCTTCTTTTGAGAACTGTCCATGGAGATAACATTGCACATTTCTTTTTTTGTTTGTTTGGTTTTTTTTGCTCTGCTGTGTGTCTTTTTTTTAATTTTAATTTTTTTATTTAGTAAATATAAATTTCCAAGTAAAGTTTATGGATTACAATGGCTCCCCCCATAATTTCCCTCCCACTCGCACCCCTCCCATCTCCCGCTCCCTCTCGCATTCCATTCACATCAAGATTCATTTTCAATTATCTTTATATACAGAAGATTGATTTAGTATATATTAAGTAAAGATTTCATCAGTTTGCACCCACACAGAAACACAAAGTGTAAAACACTCTTGTTTATAGCGTCAGTAATCTCCCTAGGCTCTAGTCATGAGTTGCCAAGGCTATGGAAGCCTTTTGAGTTCGCCGACTTCGATCTTATTCCGACAGGGTCATAGTCAAAGTGGAAGTTCTCTCCTCCCTTCAGAGAAAGGTACCTCCTTCTTTGATGGCCCCATTCTTTCCACTGGGATCTCACTCACAGAGATCTTTTATTTAGGTCTTCTTTTTTTGTTGTTTGTTTTTGCCAGAGTGTCTTGGCTTTCCGTGCCTAAAATACTCTCATGGGCTCTTCAGCCAGATCCGAATGCCTTAAGGGCTGATTCTGAGGCCAGAGTGCTATTTAGGACATCTGCCATTCTATGAGTCTGCTGTGTTTCCTGCTTCCCATGATGGATCACTCTCCCCTTTATTTATTCTATCAGTTAGTATTAGCAGACACTAGTCTTGGTTTGTGTGATCCCTTTGACTCTTAGACCTTTCATTATGATCAATTGTGAACTGAAATTGATCACTGGGACTAGTGATATGGCATTGGTACATGCCACCTTGATGGGATTGTATTCGAATCCCCTGGCACGTTTCTAAATCCACCATTTGGGGCAAGTCTGATTGAGCCTGTCCCAAATTGTACATCTCCTCCCTCTCTTATTCCCACTCTTACATTTAACAGGGATCACTTTTCAGTTAAAATTTAAACACCTAAGAATAATTGTGTGTTAATTACAGAGTTCAACCAATAGTACTAGAACAAAACAAAACAAAATACTAAAATGAATAAAGCATTACATTGTACGTCAAGAGTCAGGACAAGAGCTGTTCAAGTCACTGTTTCTCATAGTGTCCATTTCACTTCAACAGGTTTCCCCTTTGGTGCTCAGTTAGTTGTTGCCGATCAGGGAGAACATATGATATTTGTCCCTTTGGGACTAGCTTAATTCACAAAATTGACACCCCATTGCACATTTCTTAACTGGATTGGTTGTTCTGTTGTTGTTGCTGAGTTTTTTGAGTTGTTGAATTTTATGCTATTTATCCTTTGTAAGAGAGATGGCTTGCAGGTATTTTCCCAATATGTTGGGTGTCTCTTCACTCTATTGAACATTAACTTTGCTGTGTAAAATCTTCTGAGTTTGATATAGTCCCATTTGTTTAGCTTTGCTTTTCTTACCTATGCTTTGAGGATCTTGTCCAAGAAGTCTTCCCCTATGTCAGTGTCTTGGAGCATTTCTCCTATGTTGGCTTCAAGCAATTTTGTAGTCTCAGGTATTAAATTTAGGTCTTTGATCCATCTTGATTTTATTTTTGTATATGATGAGAGGTAGGGATTTAATTTCATTCTTTTACATATATACATCCTTGTCCATATATTTTGAGAATTTGACTACAATATTCCATGGAGAAGATCTTTTTTGGTTGGGTATACTTGAAGTCCTTTGAGGTTCCTGCATATGAATGTCTATGTCTCTAGACTTGGGAACTTTTCAATAATTATTTCATTTAATAGGTTCTCAACAATATTTTTTCTTCTCTTCTCCTATGGAAATCATTATAATATGAATATTTGGTTGTTTAATGGTGTCCCATATTTCACATAGGCTTTCTTCATTCATTTTAATTCTTTTATCTTTAGTTTTGTTTGATTGGGTTATTTTATAAGTCTTTTCTTTCAAATAAGAAATTCATTTTTTTATTTTAAGAGTTTTATTTTTAAAACTTTACTTAATTTTTAACAGATTCAGTATGGTATATTATGCTGTTGAAGCTCTAAATCTTATTCTATATTTCATTAATTAAAATTTTCATCTATAAAATTTGTTTGGTTCATCTGAACTATTTCTACCTACTTAGTGAAATTTTTCCTCATGTCACCTAGTGTTTTTCTTATTTCTAACTGTATTCTATTGCATCGTATTGAGTTTCCTTACAGTCAGTATCTTGAATTCTATTTCTGGGACTTCAAAGATTTCCTCAGATCAAGGTCTACTTCTGGAGTGCTATTGTGTCCTTTTGGAGGTATGGTGCTGTTGCTTCTTCATGTTTCCGGTGTTCCTACATTGACATCTGCCAATCTGGTGTCATAGTCTTACTATGGAGTAAGTTATATTGGAAAATAATTTATCTTATAGATGGAATGCAGGGCATCACTTAGCTTGTTGCTTTGGTTTTGATTCTAGGTGAGCCCAGAAGTGAAACTTCTGAACAATTTATTTTGTTGCAATCAATGTTGACTGTGTCTATAAGTGACACAGTAGTCTAGTATGCAGTAGTACATAGGAGTAGCAGCGTGGCTTTGAATGTGGGCTTCCTGGGGTGTGTGTCTTCAATCCTCAGAGACAGTTAGGTATCAGTCACACTAGGAATTGTGAAAGCCTGGGGTCATTCTTGGTGCCTAAGGACAAAGAGGGAGCTGGACCCCTGTCTCATTGCAAGCCAGAGTGATACTATGGCTTGTCACACCAAGAACTGACTCTAGGGTGTGTGATGTGGATGGGACCTTCCCCAGGCCCTGCTATGATAGTGTGACTGGTTCTGGGGTTTATTGCATCACATCAAAATGCTAGTCCCAGGGCTGGGGGATGTGAACTGAACTCGGATCCCATCCTAAAGGTTGACTACAAGATATATAAGATTTTGCAATGGCAGGTATATGTCCAGAGGTGGAATTCAGACAGGTCCTTCCCTAGGTCACACTAAGGAAGAAATTAGTGCAGATTGCTATAATCCTGATGTTGCAGGATACAGTGAGGTCATTATACAGGTCTGCCAGTGTGGGAGCCAGGTGTTACAGATGATAGAATGCACCTGCCTGAAACAGTGATGAAGACGGAAGACTTCAGATACCACAAATAAGTGTAAATTAATCCAGAGATTCTAATACCAACATGAACAGTCCCAGCTCTGCAAGACACAGAAGGAACTGGCCCCAGGTCTCACATAGCATGCAAGGTTGTTGCTGGGACTTGTGCCTTATTCCTAGCAATGTGAGCTAGGAGGTGCAGAGAGGCCCTCATCAGGTTGTACCTCAATTTTTTATGAGCTGCTGGTGTTAGCACCAAGAAGCTAAGGGTAACTCTTGGATCATGAAGAGAGAGTGAGCACAGTTTTGTGCTTACTGCAAAAAGTCCCACAGTTGCAGATGGCAGGTGGTCTGCCCTCCACCCTGTATATTGCCCTGACTCTTGCCCTGATCACTTCTGGCAGTAGTGTGTCTGCTTGTTGTCTTCAAAGTCAGATTTCAGCCATGACTCTAACACTGCGGACTAGTTTGTCTAGTGCCTTGGGGAGGGCAATGGGGAGTGAGCCCATGTGGCTTCCCTTTTCAGAGTAAAGAAGTTGCTTAGACCCCAATGAGCTCCACTGGCTGGGCTTGAAGTCAGAGGTGGACTGTGGAACTGTACTGCAGCAAAGGCTGCTCATGGTGGGGAGCTGCAACACCTTCTTAACCTCGTCTTGGGGAGATGGTGTCCCCCAACTGGCAGCCAGCTACATAGATGCAGGGCTGGCTGGCAGCATGGGTGTTCCCCTTCCCGAGTCTCTGTCTTGTCCTGTCACTTCTCCATGGTAAATTTCTCTCAATCAGTCTCCTGGGGATATGGCCCTTCCTTTGACTTTCTGGTATCATGTTATGGCTGAGGTCAGTGTGGCTTCTCACTATTCAGCCATCATGGATCCACATTTGCCGTTTCTTACAATCAAGCTCTTCCTTAATTTCAAACCTCAGTTTTGTTGTTGTTTTTCCTATGTGCTTTGCCTGGGATTTTTTTATTTTGCTTCCCTTCAAGATCTTCTTTCTTCCATTTTTCTAACTCAGAGTTCAGGAAACATTGTTGACATAAAGGGACCTATGTTGATATCTCTTCTTTGCAGATTAGATGGTCTGTGTTCTGAATTTTCAATCCTGTCATTGTACTGCATAATCAGTCATAGGCAGTACATTAAATGAAGGGATGCGGCTGTGGACATCACAACTTAATTCACAAAAACAGAAACAGGATTGATTTGGCCCATGGGTTGTATTTTGCTGACCCATCCATTAACTCAAAGTAATGGTAAAATATTATATCACTCCTTTATCTTATTCATTGTTAAATCCCACCTAGATTTGTTCAAGTAGACACACACAGATTGCTGTTCACAGTTTTCTATTTTTGAGAGTTTCACATTGCTTCTACATTCCTGTACAGAAACACTTTACCAATTTTATGTTTTCATTTTTTAAAAGAGATTTATTTATTTATGGAAAGACAGAGTTACAGAGAGAGAGAGGGAGAAGAGAGAGATCTCCTATCCACTGGTTCACTCCCCAGATGGCCACAACAGCTGAGCTGAGGCTGGTCCAGGCCAAAGCCAGGATTCAGGAACCAGGAGCTTCTTCCAGGTCTCCAACATGGGTCACAGGGGCCCAAGCATTTGGGCCATCTTCTGCTGCTTTTCCCATGCCATTATCCAGAAGCAGATTGGGAAGTGGAGAAGCTGGGACATAATCTGGCATCTATATGGGGGTTCTGCCCTTGCAGGCAGCAACTTTACTGGATACACCATAGCGCTGGTCCACAATTTTATATTTTCTATACCAGAGATAATCAACCTTAGCCCTGGCTTCAATCCATTTTTCTCCTCTGTGCAGATTTTCTTTGATCTAAATATTATTTTTATTTAAATTCTCTGTAGATGGACTGAGGAAGGTAATGTAGTTGAGGTCACAGAGAGTATCAGAGAGTATCACAGAGAGTATCCTTTTCATGTTTTCTCCATGTGTTCATTGATTATATGTCAATGATCTTTATTTTTTTAGCCTGGATAAAATGTAACATGAAGATTTCAGATTATCTGAAAGATCTGGCCAGTGCTCTGGGTAGATGGTCACTCTTTTTACCTTTGACAAACGGATAAATCTAATGGTGCCATTTCTCAGCAGTCAGTAGAGACCTAATATTTGTTGGAGCTGTCTGTCAGAGAACCTAAGATTCCCCCCCCCCCCCGCCCAGAAAATCTGCCTTTGGTTGCACTGCTTCAGGTACTTGCAGCCAAAGCATAAAATACCTAAACATTATTCTAATTATAAAATTACCTGGAATGGCAGTCATGCTGTTAAATTTTGTATTTATTTCATTGTGATTCGGACAATAACTTTCATGTATAAACCCCTTATCAGTCAACAAAATGTCTTTTAAAATTGAACCTCACTCAAGATTTCCACCAAGCTATGAACTCAGAAGTAATTGTTATTTTTTCCGTTTTAGTTGAATAAACTAAGAAAAATAAAAAGGAAATGACTAGATTAATATTACTCTAAATTAATCATGCAATTGTAGTGAAATGCAATTCCTTCAAATATATATATATGTATATGTAAGTGACATCATTTGCACAGAGATTTATTAGAAAATGTATAATAGAATGCTTCTATATGAGTAGTCTAGGAAATGCTAAGGTAAAAGTAAATACTTTCAATCACTAGAATGACTTTAATATATTTATCAGATAAGTTAAAGATGAAAATTTGAACAGGATAGAAAAAAATTGTACACATAAAAAGCTCATTGCTCTTTTTTATCAATTATCTTATGTATCTTGTTATTGTCTTTTGAGTAATAAACTTTACCAGTGTTGTTACAGAAAGATTTTTTAAGGAAACTTAAAAATTCAGTATAGTTATCGTCAGTCTTTGTACTGACACACTCATTACAAATAAAAATGCAAGAAAACCTCAATATCTAAAAAGAAAAATTAAAAGTTCTCAAAGTTTTACCTGAAGAAGTTTCTCTTGTTACACTTTGATCATATGTGGGGAGTTCTCTCAAGATGGTACCTTTCACTAAAATAATATTTTCTTTAAGAACTGATTTTTAAATTCTGTCTAGATAGTTGTAGTCATATTCTGTTTATCACATTTTGTCAAATCTGTGTATTTATTTTTTAAGGATTCAATTATTATTGTTTCAATTTCTGTCTCAGTTATGGGTCTGTTTAGGTTTTCTATGTCTTCCTGGTTCAATTTAGGTAGGTTGCATGTGTCCAGGAATCTATCCATTTCTGATAGATTTCCCTGTTTGCTGGCATACAAGTCCTTGTAGTAATTTCTGATGACTCTTTTATTTCAGTGGTGTCTGTTGTTACGTTTCCTTTTTCATCTCTGATTTTATTGATTTGAGTATTTTCTTTTTTTAGTTAGTTGGGCCAATGGGGTGTCAATCTCGTTTATTTTTTCAACAAACCAGCTCCTCGTTTGGCTGTTTTTCTGTAATTTTTTTTGATTCAATTCTATTGATTTCTTCTCTGATTTTAATTATTTCTTGTCTCCTACTAGATTTGGGTCTGGTTTGCTGCGGATTTTCTAGATCCTTGAGATGAATTGAAAGCTCATTTATTTGGCTCCTTTCCAATTTCTTGATTTAGGCACCTATTGATATAAACGTTCCTCTTAACACTGCTTTTGCTGCATCCCATAAGTTTTGGTATGTTGTGTTGTTATCCTCATTTACTTCCAGAAAGTTTTTGATTTTGAAACAGTAACAAAGGCTCTCCCAACAAAGAAAAGCCCAGGACCGGATGGATTCACTGCTGAATTCTACCAGACATTTCAAGAAGAACTAACTCCAATTAATCTCAAACTATTCAGAACAATTGAAAAAGAGGGAATCCTCCCAAATTCTTTCTATGAAGCCAGCATCACCTTAATTCCTAAGCTGGAAAAAGATGCAGCACTGAAAGAGAATTACAGACCAATACCCCTGATGAACATAGATGCAAAAATCCTCAATAAAATTCTAGCCAATAAAATGCAACAACACATCAGAAAGATCATCCACCCAGAACAAGTGGGATTTATCCCTGGTATGCAGGGATGCTTCAATGTGTGCAAAAATTGTTTTGTGATACATCACATTAACAGACTGTGGAAGAAAAACCATATGATTATCTCAATAGATGCCGAGAAAGCATTTGATAAAATACAACACCCTTTCATGATGAAAACTCTAAGCAAATTGGGTATGGAAGGAACATTCCTCAATACAATCAAAGCAATTTATGAAAAACCCACGGCCAGCATCCTATTGAATGGGGAAAAGATGGAAGCATTTCCCCTGAGATCTGGTACCAGACAGGGATGCCCACTCTCACCACTGCTATTAAATATAGTTCTGGAAGTTTTAGCCAGACCTATCAGGCAAGAAAAATAAATTAAAAGGATACAAATTGGGAAGGAAGAACTCAAACTAAACCTCTTGGCAGATGATATGATCCTTTACTTAGGGATCCAAAGAACTATACTAAGAGACTTCTGGAACTCATAGAAGAGTTTGGCAAAGTAGCTGGATATAAAATCAATGCACAAAAATCAACAGCCTTTGTATACACAGGCAATGCCACGGCTGAGAAAGAACTTCTAAGATCAATCGCATTCACAATAGCTACAAAAACAATCAAATACCTTGGAATAAACTTAACCAAGGACATTAAAGATCTATATGATAAAAATTACAAAACCTTAAAGAAAGAAATAGAAGAGGATACCAAGAAATGGAAAAAATTCTCCATGCTCATGGATTGGAAGAATCAACATCATCAAAATGTCCATTCTCCCAAAAGCAATTTAAGATTCAATGAGATACCAATCAAAATTCCAAAGACATTCTTCTCAGATCTAGAAAAAAATGATGCTGAAATTCATAGGGAGACACAGGAGACCTTGAATAGCTAAAGCAATCTTGTACAACAAAAACAAAGCTGGAGGCATCACCATACCAGATTTCAGGACTTACTACAGGGCAGTTGTAATCAAAATAGCATGGTACTGGTACAGAAACAGATGGAAAGACCAATGGAACAGAATAGAAACACCAGAAATCAATCCAAACATCCACAGCCAACTTATATTTGATCAAGGATCCAAAACCAATCCCTGGAGTAAGGACAGTCTATTCAATAAATGGTGCTGGGAAAATTGGATTTCCTTGTGCAGAATCATGAAGCAAGACCCCCACCTTTCACCTTACACAAAAATCTACTCAACATGGATTAAAGACTTAAATCTATGATCGACACCATCAAATTATTAGAGAACATTGGAGAAATCCTGCAAGAAACAGGTACTGGCAAAGACTTCTTGGAAAAGACCCCGGAGGCACAAGCAGTCAAAGCAAAAATTAACATTTGGGATTGCATCAGATTGAGAAGTTTCTGTATGGCAAAAGAAACAGTCAGGAAAGTGAAGAGGCAACCGACAGAATGGGAAAAAAATATTTGCAAACTATGCAACAGATAAAGGGTTAATAACCAGAATCTACAAAGAGATCAAGAAACTCCACAACACTAAAACAAACAACCCACTTAAGACATGGGACAAGGACCTCAATAGACATTTTTCAAAAGAGGAAATCCAAAGGGCCAACAGACACATGAAAAAATGTTCAAGATCACTAGCAATCAGGGAAATGCAAATCAAAACCACAATGAGGTTTCACCTCACCCCAGTGAGAATGTCTCACATTCAGAAATCTAGAAACAACAGGTGCTGGCGAGGATGTGGGGAAAAATGGACACTAACCCACTGTTGGTGGGAATGCAAACTGGTTAAGCCACTATGGAAGTCAGTCTGGATATTCCTCAGAAACCTGAATATAACCCTACCATTCAACCCAGCCATACCACTCCTTGGAATTCACCCAGTGGAAATTAAACTGGCAAATTAAAAAGCTGTCTGCACATTAATGTTTATTGCAGCTCAATTCACAATAGCTAAGACCTGGAACCAACCCAAATGCCCATCAACAGTAGACTAGATAAAGAAATTATGGGACATGTACTCTATAGACTACTATACAGCAGTCAAAAACAATGAAATCCAGTCATTTGCCATGAAATGGAGGAATCTGGAACACATCATGCTGAGTGAATTAAGCCAGTCCCAAAGGCACAAGTATCATATATTCTCCCTGATTGGTGACAACTAACCGAGCATCAAAAAGGAAACCTGTTGAAGTGAAATGGACACTATGAAAAACAGTGACTTGATCAGCCCTTGTCCTGACTCTTGATGTACAATTTAATACTTTATCCTTTTTTAGTATTTTTTTTTATTCTAGTTAATACTATTGGTTGAACTGTGTAATTAACACACAATTATTCTTAGCTGTTTACATTTAACTGAAAAGTGATTGCTGTTAAATATGAGTGGGAATAAGAGAGGGAGGAGATGTACAATTTGGGACATGCTCAAGCTGACTTGCCCCAAATGTTACGGTTAGAATTGTGCCAGGGGATTCGAATACAATCCCATCAAGGTGGCATGTACCAATGCCATCTCCCTAGTCCAAGTGATCAATTTCAGTTCACAATTGATCACACTGATAGGTCTAAGAGTCAAAGGGATCACATAAACAAGACTAGTGTCTGCTAACACTTAATGATAGAATAAAAAAGGTAGAGAATCATCTAACATGGGAAGCAGGATTCATAGCAGACTCATAGAATGGCAAATGTTCTAAACAGCACTCTGGCCTCAGAATCAGCCTTTAAGGCATTCGGATCTGGCTGAAAAGCCCATGAGAGTATTTTAGGCATGGAAAGCCAAGACACCCTGGGGGAAAAAAAAAGACCTAACTGAAAGATGTTTGCAAGTGAGATCACAGTAGAAAGAACGGGGCCATCAAAGAAGGAGGTACCTTTCTCTGAAGGGAGGAGAGAACTTCCACTTTGACTGTGACCTTGTCGGAATAAGATCGAAGTCGGCAAACTCAAAAGGTTTCCATGGCCTTGGCAACTCATGACTAGAGCCTAGGGAGATTACTGAGGCCATAAACAAGAGTGTCAATTTGTAAAGTCAACAACAGGAGTCGCTGTGTACTTACTCCTCATGTGGGATCTCTTTCCTTAATGTGTTGTGCAATGTGAATTAATACTATAACTAATACTGAAACAGTATTTTACACTTTATGTTCTGTGTGGGTGCAAACTGATGAAATCTTTACTTAAATCCATAGTTGAAATGAATTAAAGGGAAGTTATGTGGGGGAAAGCCATTGTAATCCATAAACTGTACTTTGGAAATATATATTTACTAAATAAAAGTTAAAAAAAAGAAAGTATTAAATCTATAAAAAAGATTTAATTATTTTATTTGAAAGCCACAGTTGTGAGGCAGAGGCAGAGGCAGAGGCAGAGAGCGAGAGCGAGAGTGAGAGAGAGAGAGAGAGAGAGAGAGGTCTTCCATCTGTTGGCTCACTTCCCAGATGGCTGAAACAGCTAGAGCTGCGCTGATCCAAAGCCAGGATCCAGAGGCTTCTTCTGGGTCCCCATGCAGATGTAGAGGCCCAAGCTCTTGGGCCATCTTCTACTGCTTTCCCAGGCCATAGCAGAGATCTGGATCAGAAGTGGAGCAGCTGGGACTGGAACTGGTTGGTATTCATATGGGATGCTGGTATAGCAGGTGATGGCTTTACATGCTATGCCACAGTGTTCTCCCCATAAAGTATTTTTAATTATTTCCAGTAGGTTAGAGATTTTCAAATGTCTCTTTCCAAACTGCTACTCATTTGAACTTTAAAATCTTACTCCCAGTTACCAGTTGGGTGTATGCCTCCACATTTAGGTTCCTAAACCTTACTGTGTGGAAGATGAAGTGGTTCTCCTGGTCTCAGATTTAGAACAACTTATTCCTTTGTACTTGTGTAAAGGAGCTGCCCAGCATCTGTCACGAGTTGAACTGTGTCTCCTTAAAGTTCATATCTACCTAGAACCAAAGAATGTGGCCTTGCTTGACAACAAGGTCTCTGTAGATGTGATTAGCAGCACCCCCGGCAGCTGGCTCTGGGAATGTCTCAGCCACTCTGTGGAAGGGACAAGATAGCAGCACAGCGTGTATCCTCTGCAACCCATGACTGGTCGGAGAGGGTGCATGGTGTAGCGGGGTCTCTGGACAATTGCTGTGTGTGGCTCCACACACCCAGAGCTCCCTGACTGCTCGAGTCATTGCAGTGGGATCCATGCTCACACTGAGGGCTGTACAGATCCTTTGCTGAGTTCATGTGACAGCGTGGATGACAATTGAACCCACTATGTGCTAACACTTGGGAATTGATCACCTTGGAAGAGAGGAGATAAGGGTGTGATTAGGCCAACAGAGGCAACCATACCCCAACCCCTTCTCCTAACAACAGATCTACCATGCCCAACTTGGTGTCATCTGGATACTCACTCCACCTTGGAGCACTCATCAGAGATCCCTGGCCACACCCAGGACACACCTCTGAGTACTCACAGAAAGAGAAAACATTCCACTAAGGCACAGAGGCATAGATCAAAAGATAAAAGCCATTAGAGGAAAAAACAAACAAGTATATCTACAAACACCTAAAAATAAACAGGCATTTAAGAAACAAGATTAAGGAAGAAAACATGATCCTCCTCCCCCGAGAAAAAGAAACACAACAGCACTGCAATATAAGAATGTGAAGATGAAGAGACTGATGAAATGCCTGAAATGGAATCCAAAAGATTAATCCTAGGCTTACTCAGAAGCAATGAGAAGCAAATCCATGAATTAAAGAAATCCATAGCTGAAATGAATAAAAAATTCCTCCATGAAATTGAGATTTTAAAGAGAAATCAAAGTGAAATATTAGAAATGAAGAACTCAGTAAGTCAAATAAAATATGTGGTGGAGAGGGGTTCCAAGATGGTGGAATATGGATAAGATGGTCCAAATCACAGAGGGCAAAATTAATAGTTAAAAAAGGTTGAAACTACATGCCTGAGATAATGCAGTGGGGGATTCCCAGTGGGAAACCCATCAAGAAAAACAGAAACAGTCCAGGTTCGCACTGAAAGAGGGAATAAGAAAACAAACAAACAAACAAAAACAGAATAGCAGAGGTCTGACCTGGAGAGAAGTGTGCTGGCCCCAGTGGACCAGATTAGAGGGGAATCCATGGGTCATGGAGCTGAGGGTAGCAGTGGGAGGGAGCGCTTGGTGAACTGTTTCTCAAGTTCAACAAGGGGGGGAAATAAATGAACAAATAGGGAGGCGGTACACCTCCCCCTCCCTCCCTCCACCCTGCAGGGACTGGCAGGCCACAGTCCTTTGTTTGGATTTTTTTTCCTTCTATTTTTGGACACAGGTAGGTGGCTTGGGCAACAGGAAGCCATGCCTATCAAAAGCTGGTGCCCAACCATCATCATCGAGAAGTGAGCTGGGCTCCAGTAGGCGGAGGCTCTGCAATCTCATCCACAACCCATAGACCTACAGCAACTCACAACAGAGGGAATCATGCTCACAAGAAAATCACCACAGATAAAAGGAGCAGTTCATTAAGCAGTCCAAACTAGTGCTGAAAACACCAGGGACTAACACCAGACATCCCGCAGCTGTGAGAAGGATGAGTCACACCAACAGAGGTGAGCACTCTCCTCCATCCTCCATCCTTACCTTGGATACTCACTCCATCCTGGAATACTGAACATAGCACCCGGGACACACCCACCACATGCCTCCTGGTACTCACTGAAAGTATGCACGTCCCAGTAAACCACACAAATGCCTAAAAACAAAGGAAGGAACTTAGATAAGAATAAGGAAGACACTATGAGCCCCCCAAAGAACCCTACAACACTTCAATAGTAGAAGGTGAAAATGAAGAGATTGAGTATATTAAAGAAATGGAATTCAGAAAATTAATCATCAGATTACTTAGAAGCAACCAAAAGCAAATTCATGAACTAAACAAAATTTTTTCTCATGAAATTGAGATATTAAAGAGAAACCAGTATGAAATATTAGAAAAGAAGAACTCTATAGATTAAATACAAAATACAGTGAAAAGTCTTAGCAACAGAGTAGGTGAGGCAGAAAAAAGAATATCAGAACTAGAAGACAAATGTCTGGAAATTTTATAGTCAGACCAAAAGAAGAAGAAATTAGTAACCTAAAAAACACTGTTGGACACCTACAAGATATTATCAAATGACCCAACAAACCATTGCTAGAAGTTCCTAAAGATGTTGAAAGATATAAAGGATTAGAAAACTTTTTTAGTGAAATAATAACAAACAACTTACCCAATTTGGAGAAAGGGACATCCAAGTGCATGAAGCACAGAGAACTCCCAATAGACATGACCAAAATAAGAGCTTCATCACGACACATTGTAGTAAAACTCTCCGCAGTAAAACATAAAGAGGAGATTCTAATGTGCATGAGAGAAATGCCAGACCACCTTCAGAGGAACCCCAATTAGACTTACAGAGAACTTCTCAGCAGAAACCCTGAAGGCTAAATGATGAGATATATCCCAAGTTCTTAGAGAAAAAAAACCTGTCAATCTAAATACTTTACCCTGCAAAGCTCTTATTTACGAATGGAGGTGAAACAAAGATCTTTTATAACAATCAGAAATTGAAAGAATTTGTAACCACCTGCACAGCCCTACAAAAGAAGCTCAAGGATGTGCTACACACAAAAACAGAAATATCGTCATGATTACGAAAGAAAGTAAGTGAAGGCAGAAAATAGCCCAGTGAAGTACAAAGGAAATCCAAAGTTAAAAAAAAAAAAGGACCACTAATGGAAATATGGCAGGGCAAAGTCACATTTGTGATAGCAGCCTTAGGAGAACAGCTCACTGTTCGGTTCCCCATGGCCACTAACTCTCATTTGTTGTGAGAATGGTTGCTAAGTTCTTTTGTCCTTACCTCTGAAATGCCGCTCAAATGAGTTCTCTCATCTCTACTCAGGTTTTGGCAAGTCTCTTGGAGAGTTCTTACAATCCCTGCCCTCATATGCACTGTTGCAGATTTTTTGAAAATTTTGCACTTTGCTTAAAAACAGCAATAGAAGCTTGAAAAGTAGGGTATTAGATGTTTTCACCATCAATAAATGTTAAATATTTGAGAATATAGAAACATTTATTCTGAATGGACATTACATAATGCCATGTATACATCAATTAAAAATCACATACTCTCCAATAAATATGTATAATTTTTATACATCCACTAATTTTTTTTAAAGATTTATTTTATTTAGTTGAAAGACAGAGTTAGAGAGAGAGGTAGAAACAGAGAGAGTGGTCATCCATCAGCTGGTTCACTCTCCAGATGGCTGCAATGGCTAGAGCTGTGCCCATCCGAAGCCAGGAGCCAGGAGCTTCTTCTGGGTCTCCCACGCAAGTGCAGGGGTTCAAGGACTTCAGCAGTCTTCCAATGCTTTCCCGGGCCATAGCAGAGAGCTGAATCAGAAGAGGAACAGCCGGGACTAGAACCAGTGCCCATATAGAAGGCCGGTACTTTAGGCCAGGGCATTAACCCACTGCACCATAGCACCAGCCCCCCAACCCCCACACTATTTTTTTTTTAAATAAAGATGTTTGAAAAGCACATTTCTTGTATGAGTTTATAGTGAGTAATTACTATATTCCCATTGTTGTGCTAGTGCTTTGCCTGTATTAAAGTTAAAACAACAAAGCATAGGAGAGATGTTCTATTAATATCATGATTCACATAGTGCAGAGGAGAAAAATGAGACGTCAGAGGGTTAAGGAACTAACCAATATTATCTAACTAGAAGCGTCTAAAAAAGGAACAAAATGGGATACATTCTTTAGAGTCTGATCTCTAGCCAACAAAATTATTTCTCAAGCTTTTGCTCACGCCTACAGCTTTTTGTCCCCCAGTGTTACTCACCAGAAATCAGCAATTTGTTTCTTAAAATCCAGATTAAGTCCCACCACATTCCATTGTGTGTTTTGTTTACTTCTCTATGATTTCTCAACACAGTGCCAAGCTCATGAGTGGGACTCAATATGTTTTAACTGAACGAGTGATTGATGGCTACTGCAGTAAATCCTTGCCCGAAGCCTTGTCAGGGGTGCAGCCTTTGTCCTTTCTGCTCCTATATGGTCATGATCTGGTCCTATCATGTGTCCGCCAAGTTTCAGTGTAACTTATCCTTTTCCTTCATGTTTGGATTCTTATAAAAACAAGGACCTTAGCTTCTTCATCCTTGCACATTCATGAACACAGTGAGTACTTAATGTATTAGGTAAATGCATTCAGGTAATAAATACAATATTATTTGTTTTATCTTTTTCTGTTAATTTTTATTGGTATATTTTAGGGTATTAATCTAACCATGTTTTCTTGAAATCAAATCTACATAGTTGTCATAGATTTTCCTTTTATCATTAAATTCTCCTTAGGAACATCATTTTTAATGTTTTTGTGTCTGACTAATGGTAAAGATTGTCCAGCAATTTCCTATCCTTGTAACGTACTTGACAGGTTTTAGTTATTGGGTTTATGCTGGTCTCATGGAATGAACTAGTAGAACTTTTGTTTTGTTTTGTTTTGTTTTGTTTTGTTGACAGGCAGAGTGGACAGTGAGAGAGAAACAGAGTAAGGTCTTCCTTTTCCGTTGGTTCACCCCCAGTGGCCGCTGTGGCTGGTGCACCGGGCTGATCCGAAGCCAGGAGCCAGGTGCTTCCTCCTGGTCTCCCATGTGGGTGCAGGGCCCAAGGACCTGGGACATCCTCCACTGCACTCCCTGGCCATAGCAGAGAGCTGGACTGGAAGAGGAGCAACCGGGACAGAATCTGGCACCCTGACCGGGACTAGAACCCGGAGTACTGGCACCGCAGGCGGAGGATTAGCCTATTGAGTCGCTTTAAATTGTTTTTTAATTCATATGCATTTTGTTTTGCGTGTTTGTGGTTTAACATGAAGTTATGGCATACATGTGGATAGTAAAATGGTTAGCATATCGAAGCAAATGAACATATCCACCATCTCACAGTTACATTTTTATAAGAGCATCTAGAATCTACTCCATTAATAAAAATCCTGAATAACAATTTAATGAGCTATAAGCCTTATTCTGCACATTAGAACTCTAGATTTATTTATAGCACATATTTGCTACTTTCTTACCTTTCACCTACATTTTCCCACTTCCTACACCCACCCCAGGTATCTGTTGTTTCCTTTTCTTCATTTTATAGTGCCATCTGATACTTTATTTTTTCATGTTAATATGATATTAATACAAAGAAAATAAGTTAGCTATAGTTTTAGTTACAATTCTAAGGTTATAGTGATATTTCCTTCCTTTCTCCCTCCTTCATAAAGATGGTTTTGACAGCTCTGTCATAATTACATTGGATATAATTAGATTATTAAATTGGAAAGTTTGGCTATTTAGTTCGGAATTTTGTTTATAAAAAGGTGAAGTTGTGTGGAGGGTAACACCTTCATGGTAATTTTGTGGGGTGGAAGACAAAATAGGATATAATATAACAGAATAAAACAACAGAGAGTGAGGCAAGAGGAGACTCTTCCAGAACTGAGCATAAGGCACTCTTGGTCAGTTTTCATCTTTGACTCTCATTTAAATTAAACTTAGTGTGGGTGAAGAGTGTACACACTTGTCATTTTATTTTCTGTACTCTTTACAGAACTTTTCACATAGAAGGGGCTCAATACATGTTTAATGAATGTAGTAAGAACATTTAGCATGATTCTTTTATCACCCTAAATCTTAAGGAATTGAAATTCCCACCATAATGTGATAGAACTGGGTCATTAGCAGGCCCACAACTGGGCCACCTTCATCTGAGAGCCAATTCTTGTAGACATTTAATGTCAAAGTAGGATATCTGGACTGTTGATTTAACGACAGCAGTGACAATGTAAATGCACACTTCTGAAAGTATTTGGCATGTATGCACATCTCAATCTATATAAACAAGCTGATGAAATGCATCCCAAACATTTTGAGTTATTGTGTGTGTGTGTGTGTGTGTGTGTGTAGAGACAGGCAGAGAACCTGTAGTTGTTCTTATCTGTAGTACTTGTTACCAAATCTTGGGATTAACATTATTTTTCTTCAAAGGACTTAAGTGCTTTTAAAGGGAGCATTAGCAAACAGTCACTGAGTAGCCATCCCTGGTCTTCCTTGTGAATCTACGACAGTGTATTTTCAGAGTTCTTTAAACAATGAGATAAAGTGATCTGTGTAAAAGAAACGTTGTACCAGAGACCAGGGAAAAGAGGTAAGAAAGAGGTAAGCAAAGCATTTTGTTGTTATAAATTAAACATAGATGCCTCAGAGCCCTGACTGATGACCCTCGTAGGCCAAGGTCTCCAGTGGATGAAGGCAGCAGGTGCGCTGTCAGTCTTATAGCCTGTGCGGCCTCTCCTCTTTGTCTGCTTTAATACAAGCTTTATCTTTTAATGAGATCTCAGCCATTAGAAATCTTTTCAGGCTGTGCTAAGGTTTAAGTTCTTTAGACATGTTCCCTTTTGATTACTTTGGCCTCTATCAGCATATTGGATTTTAAGTATTACAGGGATAATTCTCAGTTAACTGTGAATTATACCACCAACACCAGTGAGTTACACAAGCTTATGAAGGTACCAAAAGCTGCAAAAGTTCCCAGTAGTTCACTTAGTTTGGATGGGCATTCAAAAGGAAAATTAGAGAAAGTTGCATGTATCAAGTACATAAGGGTACCATTCCCTGAACCCCCCAAACACACAAGCTGGTGTGTAAATGCATGCTCTCTTTCACACACACACACACACACACACACTGCCTGCAAACAAAATGTGACTTCTGATCTCTGTGTCTGCTTAGCAAATGGAAAGTGCTATGGAGACAAGTACTGAGTTTGCATGGTGGTGGCGGAGAGATTAGACATTTCAAGGTCCAGTTTATTATGAGGTTAGAACTATTTATCAATCACGGGGTTTTGTTCTGTTATACTTATTTTTGCTAATCAATTTGATTTTATTACAATAGCAAATAACATCATTTGAAAACCTGTCTCAGATAAGACTAGACAACTTCAAAGAATTTCTTCAGATACTGTCCCTTTTATCAGCCTTCTACACAGAGCGGCACACATGAGATAGGAGCGTTCCTTGAGTATCTTTCCCTGTCACCTGTTCCTGCTGCATGAGACTGAAACTCAGACCTCAGGTTTACTTGCATCACTTGTCCTATTTGGCATTTTTGTTGAATGGTTCATGATTTGTTATACACCCTGGGGTCAAACACAGATACCAGCCCCCAGGAAACTCTGGAAACTCTTCCAAGCTTCAGCATTTTATGAATGATCAAATTTGGAGTCTAAATAGCAGCTTCTCAACTTTTTATCATTTTTAGGCATTTCTCAGTAAATTGAACTATACTAGACTAACTTCTTCAACCTGGCTCCATGAAAACTATATAAAGATGCCCAAAACTCCCTTAAGGATGATAAGATCACAAGAGCCTCCATTTGCTTACCAGCTGCCCAAGGTCAGTTTTATTGGTAATTTCACATAGCAGATTCAAAATAGCCTCACAAAACATACAATATGAATGGAAAGAGAATTCTAAGCCAGAGGAGTTTGAGAGGTATCTCCTACTGTGTACCAATGGAGTATGCTTTCACTGCTCAGAGATACAATTGCATTGTAGTATATGGAGGACATAATGAGTGTTCTCATAAATTTTAAATCTTGCTTTTGTAAATTTATTAAGTTGCCTAATTCCATTTTTCAGTCATAATCTACCTATATATGGCTGAATTCGTATCACAGAATTTAGGGAATGTTGGCAAAAAACTATTTTCAAATTTGACATAGCAGATAAACTATTAAAATATTGTTTTCTGCAATTGTTCTATTGTCTTAGAGAACACGTTTACTGGTGAAAATGGTATATTGTGTTATGTGATCCCATGAGGTACTACTTCCAAAAGAGTCAAAGTAGAAAAGTGAATTAGAACAACGAGACTGTGTGTTGGTAACTGAAAGACAGAATACAGCAATAGTGCTGCATATAGCTCCAGATATAACAAGTCCGTGGAGTTGTGCTCAGCTTCCACTCCCTGCAACCAGGAGATTTCTAGAGAAACATTCTGCTTCATGGGTAGCCTAATTAGCATAGCTCATGAGCTGTGCTTAAACTGATCTAACAAAAGAGGTTCCTGAAAAATCAAATGTGAGAATATAGCCTATATGAGAGAATTAAATCAGTGTTCACCTGAACACAGCTCCATTGGTATGGGATAGAAATACTCTTTCTGGAAAATGGAATGTAGTGGCTATCCACAGGATGGGAAACACAGAGATAGCGAGGGCACACTCAGCAAAACGGTAAACACAACTTCCAGGAATGAAGCAGGCTTGGGGATGATGACAAACTGAATACAGAGAAGAGACAAAACTGTGTCTTTGGAACAACATGGTAAAATCACCTATCTATAAGGATTAGGGTCTTTTTGTTCCTGGTTAGTATAAAAGTCTGAATGAAGCCTGCCAGTGCTGTTGAGGAGGTATTGTTCAGTAAACTCTCAGGGGCTCTGCTACTCCCAGTTCGCTCACTCTGCCACTCCCATGCTGTCGTCCCTTGAGTTGGTCTCTCCTAATCATGGTCAAAGGTAGTTACAGTCAGAACACATTTCTAGGGACTGGCATTGTGGCACAGAGTGTTAAATCACTGCCTGTAATGTCTGTATCCTATATAGAAATGAAGCACCAGGTCAAGTCCTGGCTACTCCACCTCTGAGCCAGCAGCTCCCTGGTAATGCATCCTGGGAGACAGCAGATAATGGCTCAAGTGCATGTGCACCTGCCATGCCCCACGGGAGACTCAGAGTACATGGCTTCAGCCTGGCCTAATTTCAGCTGTTGCAGGCATTTGGTGAGTGAAACATCAGATGAAAGATTTTCTCTTCCTCTCTCTCTCTCTCTGTTTTCCAAATAAATAAAAATAAATAATAAATAAAACAGAATTCATTTTTGGCAAGGTAATGGGAAATAGAGAATGAAGACACAAGAGAAAAGTGCATGGCAGCAATCTTTCAAGGGACGTTTTCTAGGGGCAGACACACAATGCTCTTACTTCCATCCTATGTCATAGCACATAGTCATATGACCCTGTTGGGATGCAAGTTAGATGATGAAATGTAACCTTTATTCTTGGATGCCACATATCCAGCTAGAATTTTTACCACGTGGAAGAAGAGGAGTTATCTTGGTTGTTTGAAGGTCCATTGGGTCATTTACTCCCCCTATCCAATTATTGTTTCCACCTTACATTCCAGGCCATCTGGGTAATGTGCAGTTCTTGGTTATCACAGCATATGAATTCTCATTATTGTTCAATTACCTACAAATGCAAATAAAAGTCCTTTGCTATCACCACTTGCAATACACATTTATGGAGTAAGAACAGGATAACCCCTATTACAAATTCACCCCCGGAGATGGAGTCACTGTTCCTTGCACTCATCATATAGATCATTTAGAGATAGATTAGTGAACATTTCATTTTTGGCAGTGGAATGCTATTGTTGACCTCTGGCTGCCTATGCTTCTGCAGTCTGGGAGTTTGCTTGCCCACTTGTCCTCGGAAAGCAATGGTTCAGACTTCTGAGAGATTTTTCTGCTACTGTGTGCTCTACATCCACATCTAAAGTGCATGTGGGAATCTATATTTTTAGAACTAACATCTTCCTCAATGTGGCTTTGGAGATTCAGAGTTTTGTTCTTTCAAAGATTTATTTATTTATTTGAAGTCAGAGTTAGAGAGAGAGAGAAAGAAAGAGAGAGGAAAGAGAGATCTTACGTCTGCTGGTTCACTTCCCAGATGGCTGCAATGGCCAAGGCTGGGCCAGGTCAAATCCAGGAGTTTCAATCTGGTCTCCTGTGTGAGTACAGTGGCCCAAATACTTGGGTCATTATCTGCTACTTTTCTCAGGCGATGAGCAGGAAGCTGGCTCAGATGTGGAGCAGCCAGGACTCAAACTGCTGCCCATACGGGATGCCAGCATCGCAGGAAATGGCTTTACTTGCTGTGCCACAATGCCAGCCCCTAGAGGTTGTTTTAGAGTTGAACAAATATTTGCTGCCAGGCTGCCCTGTTCTTTCAAAATATAATTTCTTCTCACATTTAGCAGACTTCAATGAATTTCTCCTGGTAAGTTCCCAAATAGGTGATTTAAAACCCAGTTCTTAGGCTTAAGTCACCTATTTTATGTTTCTGTTGTTTTTCTCAGTCTCCTTCACTACCTCCACCAACAGAATGCAAAAACAAACAAACAAACAAACAAACAAAAAAACTGGGGTTTTGCTATTCGGAGACTTCGATAATCATCCTGGCGGCGATATTGGCTGACCAGATCCTAAATCACAGCACCTGAGTTCATGTCCCATCTCCACTGTGATTCCAGCTTCCTGCTGTGCACTGGGAGGCAGTAGGTGATGGGTCAAGTACTTGAGTCACTGCCACACTCAGGAGAGACCTGTACGTAGTTTGCTGGAACTTGGCTTCAATCTGGTCCATCACTGGTAGTTACAGGCTCTTGGAAAGTGAACCAGTAAATGGACAGTAACTCTGTCATCTCTCTGTCCTTTGGCTTTTCAAATAAAATGAAAAATAATATTTTAGAGAAGATAAATAAATTGCAGACACTCAGACATAGAATTTTGGACCCTCCTAATTATGGCTAATAGCATTTTTCACCTCTTTTGTAGATTTCAAACTTTAATTCAAGCTCATCAGGTCCCAACCAGTTTATAATCTTTCCCTCCTGAATTCTTGCCCAGAGGACTTCTAGGTTGCTCATTAAGCACTCACAATTTCTTGTAAGTAGATAAATTATCTGTATCTACACATCTTGTATTTCTCTGCCTCTAGCTCTTTAACTACACATCACTTTATTTCTACACACATAAAAATCTCCTATGGGTTCTACTTTCTTGGTTGATGTTCTTTTAAGGGCTTCTCAAAATAGAGGCTTGAGTGGGAAAACAACTCTAATCTGAGTCTGTGGCTGGCTGACACCTACTGTCTAGCAGAGAACTCTTAATGGAAGATACTCAAAAAAGCTCTGGTCTCAGTCTCCTACTGAGGCTGCTATTTTAGAGCCACAGAAGGTAACTCTTCCAGCTTCAGAAACAGGAGTTCATCTTTTCAGATTTGCAAGGCCCCGATTACTAGACTCCTGTCAACCTGCCGACTCACACTCTCCCATAACTGTGTGCAGACTGGCTGCATAGAAAATACTCATCTCTCCTTTGGGCTCTGCAAAAAGCAGCCAATAGAAATCAATAATCTGAATTTTTCACAGCCTTTTCCTTAATGTTGCCAATCCAGTTGACAGGTGAGCTGTCTTTTAAGAAACAGCAGGGGATATGTTAACCAATGTTTGGTTTCAGGTATAATAAGCTTTCAGGCTACATTCACTCAGATCAAGAAATATCCCATTCTACCAGTTCCATTAAGCAGATGCTGTATGTTTAAGTCTTTACTTTTCATTTGAGAGAGAGAGCTTTCTTCAGGTGATTCACACCCCAAATGCCTGCGACAACAAAGGCTGGGTCAAGGCTGAAGCCAGAAGTGAGGAACTCAATGCACACCTCCCCTACAGATTCTATTACTTGAGCCATCACCACTGCCTCCCAAGGTCTTTATTAGCAGAAAGGTGGAGTCAAGAGATGACACTTGGAATTGAATGCAGACTCTCTGATGTGTGATTCTGGTGTCTTACCCACTGGACTAAATTACCACTGTCAGGTCTCAAGTTGTTTTGGTCTTTTGTTTTGAATGTTCAGTGGTAATCTGTGTCAAGACTGCATGGGGTCAGAGATTCAGGACATATTATTTTATTATTAATTTTATGATAGTCTTTCCACAGGTTCTCTCATGATCTGACATGGCTGTTGACTCCAGTCATTGAATCCCATTTGTGACAGAAAAAATAAAGAGGCCAAAGGAAGGGAACAGCTCTTCCTTTAAACACACTTCCTGGAAATGGGTTAATTCTTTGCTGTTACAGATCGGGGAAGCCATTTGAGTGTCACAGGTCCAGTGAAGTGATGAGTAATTGTTAAAGGAGCAGAAAATAGGAGTTCTTGTGTAGTTTCACCCACATCAGCACAGGTATCTCAACATGAAAAAAGTCAAAATGTGTATGCAATTCTACTCTCCTTGGGGTAGCATCTTTTATGTTTGTATCCTCGAATTGAGGATATTTAAGAAAACAAAATTGTTGCTGGCTTTCATTTTTCTGTAGACATTATCATTGTTTCTGTTGTTTCAGATCACTAGGAGATTAAAAAAGTAAAGAAAAAGGAAATTTGAATTTCAACATCACTTGGAGGCTCAGTGGTGAGAAAGAAAGGTCACTTATATATAAAACTGTTTACATCTGACTTCCCATGGGGGAGCTGTGAGCCAAACAAGAGAATGATTAGACCAAATTGGAACCTAATGTTAATGCTTCTTGTTAGAATGAAAAGGATCAATTCAGGATATCTGGAGGCCACTGAGAATTCCTTCTATGTATGGCTAAACAGCCTTTTCTGAAAGGACAAGTTAACTAAATTGAATTGGCACTTTCAA